>NW_010117637.1:0-72467 GCF_000699245.1 Pterocles gutturalis
AGTCCTGAAACCGCAATCCCAGAAAAGAAAGAAGAGCCCGAAAGGCTGAGAGAGAGAGAGAGAAAGAGAGCTTCTGGATGGATCCTCATCTATATACTGGGCATGACATGCATGAAATGGAATATACCATTGGCCATTTTGGGTCTCAATCCTAAACCTAAGGTAAAATACGCTCCCTCCCAGCTTCTCCTGCATGTACACACCAGCAAAGCATGGAAAGTTGAAAAGTCCTTGGCTTAACTAAATATTGCTTGGCAACAACTCTAAACACCAGTATGTTAGCAACTACCTTCTCAGCACAAATCCAAAACATAGCCTCATACTAGCTACTATGAAGTAAGTTAATTCTGTCCCAGACAAAACCAGGACAGAAGATTAGAACCTTTGTTTAAATAAGTGTTTATGGGCAGTACTTTGCATTTCCTCTCATGCTGAAAGTGTTGTTTCATTTCTTCTACAGGTGCATACAGAAAACTGCTGTGAAATCCATTTCTGACTTCAACACATAACTATTTTTGCATGCTATTTCTGTGCCTACTGAAAATCCTTTCAAACAATTTAAAAGCAAAAGAAAGATTGGCAATTAAGACACATTACTAATTTTGATACTGCTTTTAAATAAAATGGGGCAAAAGGGGTTTTAAACCCTATTCTTTTCAGTATTGTTCCAGCCGCAAAATAAACACAGCTCATCTGAAGTGGTGGTAAAAAAAGTTCAAGATTTAACTATGTTTATATACTCTCTCATAATCAATTACTTCATTACTGCTTTACTTAGGAAGAGAATGAAGGATGAACCTGTAGAAAAGCTGATCTCAGCAGAAAGGGTCGAGGAATATTTATAATATAAATCAGGAGAGCTAAGTACATTTATCCCTTAAGACCTTCACTTAAGATCTGGATTAGAAGCTTTTTGATACTTTTCCCAAAACGAAGCACAGTTCGTGTCTTTTTAGTCTTTATAAGCCATGAGACAAATAAAAGTAAATACGAGGATAACATGCTTAAAAATTATTTCAATCCTTCAGAGCATTTCTCTAGAAAATGCCCAATATCCTTTTAGTGAGGACAGAGAGACAAAGATTCTGTAATAATTGCCTATTGTCACATTAGATCTTCACAGAAGAGTCCGAGCCTGACTTGAAAATTTCCAGTATTTGCTCAGTCTTTTTGTTTGGCTACTTGTGGAAAAACCAAAGAGTGCAATGCCTCCACCATTCGTAAGAGAGACAGAAGTTTTCCCATTATGTACCACACGTATTGGACACAGCTGTGTGTTAGCTTCCCCCTGTGCTTGTGCAGATTTACACACAAGAGTGAGATCAAAGGAACAGTGTTTAGACTTGGGTAAGATCGATATTAAGTTGCAGAAAGAGTAAAGTCAATTATATAATTTACTATGAAAATTACTATAACAAAAGAACAAAATTAAGCCACAAGAACTTATGCAAAAAATAAAGTCTGCTCGCATATATTTTTGCTATATCTATGGATGTCAATTTCAATGAACAGAGGACAAGTTCAAAAATCAAACTCAATGATTATTATATTTAAAACCATCATTGGTAATACACAGTATTGTGAATCTTTCAAGTCTAAAGACCAATTGATGACAGAAATGCCTATTTGTTTATGTTTATTTGTGACATCTACAGTTACAAGATCACTTTCCATGACAAGGAAAACTGCAGCTTCACGCTGAAGAAAAATTATAGATGCTGTGAAATTTTCAGGGCTGGCTGTTGCTTTTTTTTTCTCACTCTTCAAAATGAGGAATGCCATCATAGTCTGGTAACACATTAGGTCATAAGATACAATGCAGCAATTTGCTGTGGGGGATATGCAGCATTGAAGTTTTTTCAGAATCTCTCTCTGACAAAAGAAGTGTTGGTACTTGATTGAAGGACTGTTACGACTCTGCTATAGAAGAAAACCGTATTTATATAATTATAATTATATCATTAAGATGAGTACAAACTGATTGTCTAAAAAATCATATCTTAAAAAAATGCATAGTTTTGCAATGGTGGGAGAAACCCTTTGGATCAAACCAGCAAAATTATATACTTCTAAAATCTCATTAAACTCTGTTTTTGAAATCAAATGGGCCATAGATAAGGGGGGGCTTGTTAGTTGACAGAAAGCTATGAAAGTTAATATGTCTGGCAGGTTGTTAACCTTTATGCCATAAAGATGGATTTAGACTTGAGACTATTATATTTCTTCTTCCGTATGCTGCTAATAGACATGAATAATCATAAAGACATACAATACATAATTCTATTTAAAAAGACTAACACGTGAGAAACAAAATTAGTCTTGATACCAAAGTTAATTAATGCCTAACACTATTAGTCAAATTAAAAGCAATGTCAAATATTTCTTTAAAATGAAATAGATATTCAAATATTATCTGTACCTTAAATATCACTCTAATATCAGCAGTTTTCAGGTCTTACCGTTGCTATTTACATATCCTAAGAGCACTTACTGCTACTGTAGGAGGATTTTCATCAGAATGAACTGTTTTTGATTAAATGAACTGAATGAACAGATTTCTGTTCCAACAGTTCTTCATATGTGTTTTAACTTGAGAGTGAGATTACTTTAGAAAAAAAAATCCCTAGTATGTGCCTAAAGAATTGTGTTTGCTGCTTATTCTGAAAGCACTTACAATCTTGGATTAAAGTTGAAAACAACTTGAGGAAGAAAAGGATGAAGGGGCACTAATCTGCATTTACACTTAGACTATTTGAATTGACTGTCCTTTATAATAAATTTCAAATAAACAAACTGCACAATAAAATGAAGCACTAAGACACTGAAAAACTAGATTTTGTGACCTCTGCATGGGCTATTCAAGGACGGACACATCCTTAAGGTGATATATCTTCCAGTTACATCTTGCAAAGCCCATGTAGACCTAACTGAGTATCAGACTCTGTATTTTTATAGAAACATTTCTATGCAACTAGTTAGGTCACTCACATAAATTCAATTTTGGACTGGACAGTAAGCGAATGTCTAAAATTCAAGCTTCTGTTTCACTAGTAATCTGATAAATACACCACTAATTTCTAGTTTCATCCACAAGGACTTGAAAGTCTCATTCATGCTCAGTTTAAAATCCTGCATTTAGCTGCTTTAGGGTGGCTTGCCATGATTACCTACCCTACTGACTACCAGCCTGTCTTTCTCTTTCTGAAATGCATTTCCCTTTTGGCTCTCTGCCCAAATACTGTTAAGAAGCAAGGCAGGCCTTATCCTTTTCCAGTTAAATAAAATAAGAAGTGCTGATTCTACTATTTTACTGATATCCTCACTGTATTATTCTTTATTTTATGGCTTGTCTCTGGATGCTCCCTGACCTAAGAACTTGCTGTTCATAAAGTGACGTGATTGCCCCTTTCACAGAATTATAGAAGAACCCAACAACCCTGTTATTTTTACTTACACTTCACTGATCTGAACATCATTTGAATGTAAATGTTATAAACTAGTATTTTGTCTCAAAGGAAAGCAAGATAACACTATTTTAGCCACAAGAAAATGTTTTTATATTTTTTCTGGATTTCTCTATAAATGAAAATTATAAAGACACCTGGAAAGGGCAGTCAAGACAATTCTCTCATGCATTTTGTATTTATTATCATCTTTTAATGATTCTTGATTAATAATTCCAGAAAAACAAAAGTGTTAATATTTGAATGCCAGGTGAGTTTTTCAAAATCATGCCCTGTTTTAGCTGCTAAATTCAATGGTAAAACTCAAGCTGATTTAATGAAGGACAAAATGCCATTTCTTGTATATCTGCACCTGTGGCATGGTTTTTGTTACTACAGCCATTTATATATGGGATGCCAAATAATGTAGTTAGTTCGACTCTGTGTGGATCAAGATCCTGTTGAGTTGCAGGTGTTGAGCCTGAGCAAGATATCCAGGCATCCCTATAGACCATAGATTTGCAATACAACAGTGTCTTTGCCTGCCCAGTGAGGGCAGTGGTACCTGTAATCTCTCTGTGCTGGGTACAGTCACCCTGCAGCTGTGTAGCTACAACTACAGTGCACTACAGTGCTACATTTGGATGAATTAATGGGAAAAGCTAGATTCTCCTTGCTACTCTCTCCTTCCCCTAAATATGTTCTGGGGTCTGGCAAATAGGTACATCCATCAGGTCGGTTCAGAGAAGGTAGGATAGTTCTCAGCCTTTCAAACCAAGTGAAAACAAGCCAAGTATCCTCAACAGATCTTGACATATCTGTTGACTGGGAGCAGACTTGTCTCCTTTTTTTGATGGAGCAAGCTGCCTCACTGACTTCTTCCTGTCCAATCCCTTTTTTTTGTAAGAAGAAACTTTATAATTCTCTATCTTGTTTTTTGTGATGCTCTTGTCTAGCAAGAAACATCAGTGTCTTGCACAGGGTTTCATATGACAAGATGACAGTAAATGTAAAACCTATGAGAAAGAGAAAAATGTACATTCCTTTAAGATTAATGTTAAAAAGTTATATGTTTTAGAGTAATTTAGAAATAATTTATATTTTTAAAGAATGTTGATAAGTGAAAAAATAATATAAAGGTATGCATTAAGCATAGGTGCCAGATTGGCTTTATATCTAAAAAATAAATTACTTAGAAAATTTGAAGTATCATGGATATATTTTTTCAGACTTCCCCAAACATTAGCTATGAGAACACTTGAAAAGCTGTTACATTAAAAAATATTTAACATTTATTACTGCAATAATTGAGGTGGAGACAAAACTAGTTAAAGGGAAGAAAGCAACATATTTCACTGGAAGAAAGTTACTCATGGAGTTCCTTAAGAGGTTTTTCATTAGTGATTTTGGCACAAAGAGCAGAAGTACACTAATTAAGTTTATTTGAGACACAGGATAGGAGGACAAGAATGCCATATAAAGATATGTGGGTCTTCAGGAATACTAAATTTAAAAAAAAGGTCACACAGTTGGGAAATAATGTTACTAACAAAAGATATGACAGAACTAGGTTTAGTTGTTGAAGAGAGGATAACTGAAATATGTCAGCATAATGAAGGCTACAACATGCATATGTTGTGTGTCACACCATGTATTTGTGGAATTGAAGGTAAGTATTACTGCCACTCTGTAAGGAAGAATATTAAACCTTATCTAGCATACTTTGTTCAAAATCCATCATTCATCAAAAAAGATGAATGCAAAGTGGAATAAGTCTGAAGCAATGCTGTCAGGATGAAAGAATTTTACAAGAGAACTTTTACCTTGGTTTGTATTTCAGTTTGTTTAGCCTCAAAATATGAAAGCCTTGTGAAGCTTATGGAGGAAGTCCCCATGGATCTGTTTCCAAGCACCTTAAGGACAAGAGGTGGCTGTGTACGGCCAAGACAGACATACCAAGGGCAAACTGCACTTGACCAACCTGACTGCCTTCTATGAGGAGTTAAAAGCATCTGTGGATGGTGGAGGTGGTGGGGAGGGAGCATTGGAAGACATTTCTTTTGATTTTAGTAGACATTTGACAAAGTCTCCTGTAGCATCCTTGTAACCAAACTGGAGAAAGATGGACTGGATGTGTAAATTATAGGGTGGATGAAAAACTGTCTGTGCAAATTAGAATCAAGGCTAACGGTTCAAAGTCTAACTGGCAACCAATTTGGGGTACTGTTTCTGAAGAGTTGATTCTGAGGCTAACGAATGACCTGAATGAACCAATGAATTCCTGTCAGTGATGTGAATGATAGTTCAGAACAGACCTCCTGTAAATTAACAAATTACATGTGGGGGAACATCTGATACACTTGAGGTCAGAGCTAGTCTTCAGAAAGACTGAGAGGTGGAGAAATGGGCTACCATAAAACTGATGAAACTCAGCAAAGACAAATACCAAGCCCTGCATTTGGGATGGAACAACATGAAACTGCAGCAGCTCTGAAGACGGCTTCAGAGTCCTGGCAGATGACATGTCAACATATGCCAATGTGTGTTCTATACTGGGTATTTTAAAAGTGGATGTAATATTACAGATGTGGCCTCACAGTTCCTGAGTAGAGGGAATAATCACTTCCCCACACCTGCTGGCATTCAACCCATACCCTCCACAGCATACCAGAAGAGCCTGTTCTGGTAGGCTGCAACACAGTCTTGACGTTATATCAGGTACACTCTGTAAAAAACCAGACATACACACACACACACGCACGCGCATGCGCACGCACGCGCACACACACACACACAAATAAGAATTGTGTGCCAGGGCTGTAGCAGCACCAGACAGGGTTGAGAAGAGACTCAGCATTATGTAGCCAGATCTAGCCAATCTGGTCTAGAAGGTCTAACGCAAAAATGGACAGGAGCCAGTCCATGACCTACTTAACCTCCAGATCCTAAGGGCCCTGGACCTCCTTAATTCAGCATTGCAGGTATAATGATTAAGGAGTATATACCTAGAGAAGAAGAAAAGGGAAATGGTACAGTGATACTTTATTTTGACGTTTCCAAGTGCCAGCAGTCTGTGGTTTAAGGATAAGCTGATCCCCTGTATATAACTGCATTTAATAGCTTCAATATAGTTTTAACAGACTTTGTGCTGAAAACTTCTGCAGCCTCTCTTTGAATGCTTTCATACATCTGGCCACAGCAACATCCTGTGAGTTCCACACTCATTCCACAGTTGCGGGTCATGTGAGAAGAGTGCTTACTTACATTTCTCTTTACCTTACTGCCTGACAATTTAATTGAATGCCAATAAATTTTACTTATACAATAAAACAAGGTGACCCACCATGACCTGGACATTTTCTCCATATGTTATGGAGATCTCCAGCAACTCCTTTGACCTCAATCAATCATCTCCTTTCAATGTTGATGACTCTTAGTCTATTTAATAATCTCTGCTGTGGTTATATGGAAGTGTGTATTTCTGATTACTTTTTTTCTGATTGCCTTTGCACATTTTCAAGCTCTTCTAATCCTTTTTATTAGACATGAGCAGAACATAATACAATGTTCAAGATGAGGGCAAAACATTTATTTGGACATTAGTATAATGATGTTTCTTTTTCACTGGCCACTCCTACAAATTCCCAAAGTTTTATTTGTCTTTTTTACAGTTGTTGAGAAGTGAAATTTAATAACTGTCCTCTAAGAACTCTCTCTTGAAAAATTGTCATTGTGCACAACCATACTTATTATTACATACAGCCGTAACTATAATATAGATCAGTTAGGTTTATATTAATTTCACTGCCCTTAATAATTTGATAGGATCAACAACTTAATCACTTCAGTTTTATCTCCCCTCTGCTACCTTTTTTTTTCTTTATGTCATCCCTAAAGAGGTTAAAGAGCACAAGTTTCATCTCACGCTTGAGCAGAACCTTTCTCCTTTGGAGAAACCAGCCATTTATTCCTAACTTAAGTCTCCTATCCTTTAAACACTTATTACTCCCATAGAAAACAGGAGGAGGACTGAGTAAAGTTTCTTCTCAAAAATCAGGTATATTTAACACTTTACAAATCCTTTTTCTGTGATCTTCTGTAAACAAAAGAAGAATAATTCTCTTCTCTGTCATAATTACACACATGCTTACAACTTCTTTTCCAGTAGAGAAGTGAAACTAACAGGTCTACATTCCCCTCAGTCTTTTAAGGTCACCTTTAAACAGTCATTTTGCAGTTGTCATCTCCCATTACTCTGAAACTGAGGAAATTTAAGCAACGGTGTATATAATCACTATTCGTTTTCAACAGTACTTGTTGCCGGCATGTAAATTTGAGGCAGTTCCTTCCAACTCCATCCTCAGAAAGAAAGCAGTGAAATTAAATGAAATAGAGAGTCATTTAGCTCTGTGCTGGTCTTCTGCCTGTGCTCTATTTTACCTGCATTCTGATTCTTCTTCTTTTTTTTTTTTTCTTTTTTTTTTTTTTTCCAATAAGTCATCACTCAATTGTAATTGAAGTTCTCTCACTTTTTATTGTATTTCCCTTTGGACTGTTTTTCAAAACCATACAGAGGTATAGTCCAAAGCAGAACGTAAACAGAAAGTAGTAAAACCACAATATACCAAATTCTAAACGTAAAGCTTATTCACCTTTTCTGTTTCCTTGCTCTTTTTCATCTGTTGGGCATCTATCTGAAGCTGCTACCACCTGCTTATCAGTCAGTGGAGCTAAACGAACTTACTGTTCATCAAAGAGTTTGACCATAACCACAGATGAGATGAGAGCTTTGTATTCTTGCAGTATTGTACTATTAGCAAAATTATATTCCCATTCTGAGCCTGGAAGTCTGATTTATTTGCAAAGGGAATTTCTGGAGTCAGCTCCATCTCATCTTACTGATGATGGCCACGCCATCTCTCCTTGATCCCAGTAGAGTACTCTGTTCCACTACATCAACTCCCAGGCACAAAGGAAGATAAAGCTGAATATCTGTTTTCCTACCGTAGCCCTCATTCTTTCTAAACAACTGCTTATAGTCATAGCTCAGGTTTCCTAATATCCTGCTGTCTCCTGAGTACAGCTTCCCAATCTCAAGGTGATATTGCTGCATTAACTACACTGCAACTCTTTTCTTGTGATGTTGATATCATCACTGTCTTCAGTTCTTTTGTGGAAACATTGTGTCTGAAATGCTTTCAGTTAATTAAACAAGATTCAAACAAAATGAAAAATACTCTTGTTCCAGAGAAAAAAAAATTCAAAGCATAAATATTCTTTCTGATAACACATTTTTAGTGCTGAAAACCCAAATGCTGCTAGTAGACGTAGCATTTAAATCAAATCTCCACTTCAACACACAGTGACGTTTGAATGGACTGCCTTTAAAGAAATAAGAATTACAAACATACAAGGTAAGTTAATAATCTCCCTGTAGAATCATGTGTAGAAAATAACATTTTTGAATGGGTAAACATAGGAATTATTAACATTAACATGACTCCAAAATCAGGTTTCAGGTTACACACACACACACACAAAAAAAAAGAATATTAATAACACTCCCCCTCACATACATAAATATATAAATATTCAGTTCTGTCCCCATCCCTTTACACCTTGGAAAGGGATACACTGCAGTTACTACTTTATCCAAGTAACTAATTTTCTGGATTAAAAGCATACCTGAATTTTTTGTCACAAAACTGTATGTGTTGGAGAAAGATTTTTCAAATAGCTCTCAGTCTAATGGAAAGGAATTCCTTGTGAAACATCTTTTGAATACTGAGATTGGTTGGCTTTAGCTCAACAACTTTGTTTTATTTTTGCTTCCAATTATAAATCCTGGTCCATAATTATATTCCTAAAATTGCACTATGCCCACAGCCCTTTAATTTCAACACATCTCATATGGGAGAACACTTATGCTATATATAATTTGTATTTAGTATTCAGTTCTAGATATGTGAATTTCAGATCAAGATTCTGATAGAAATATATATGCAAATTCACATGGAAGTTTATACTTATTTTTTCATTCCACATAGCTGCAGTGTTTTAGCAGATAGTGAGTAAGTTCATTTCCTACAATATTCAAAACTGTAAGAGCTGCAAAAATATAGAGAATTAAGCTAACATTTATTAGGTTTTTTTTGCTTTTTTTTGTCCCCCAAATAACAAGCATTTTTCTAGACTATAATCACAACTATCTTTTTAAAGTCAAAGTCAGAGTAATATGTCTCTTGCTGTTTACAGAGACTGAAAAAAACCCAGCTGCTGTCAGTCACAGAGATTTTGCATCTAGTGCCTTCTACCAGGCAGTCAAGGAACTTGGTATCAAACTTCTGATTCACTCTACCATAACATAATCAGTGGCCCTTCTTGTAAATATGATTGAACTTCAGAGACAAAGAAGGTAGGGTTTATTTACTCCAACTATGTATTTCTCTACATTGTAGATGTCTACATTTGGGCTAGATACATTTGCACCTAAGCTACAGTACTTTCAAAGTTGGAGAAGATAATAAGTGACATTGGAGGAAGATTCATCTGATGTAGAGAAGTCTACACCAGGTAAAATGAGTGTGGTCATGACATTACTGAAATAAATGTTGCCAGTCTTCCAAGTCACATGTGATTGCATCTTGTTTCTCTTCAACCAGATGTACATGTATGTACATGTCACCACTCTTATTTCTCTGTAGTTAATGGAAGCAATTTAGCTGCCTTCTAGAAATTGACTGTCTCTCCTACCTACAAATACATCCTAGTTGACCACTTTTGGATAAAATGACTAATTTAAATGCCTTAGAAATTAGATGAGATGAACTGTAGTGCTCACTTCTACTAAGCTGAGAAAAAAAAAATGTCTTTTTGGACACATGCTAATGTGTGTTTGAATCATTCCCAACAGTACCAGGCACAAATTCAATACTGCGACAAACAGTAAGGACCTCTGCTGATCTCACTGATATTTGAACCAAGGACTTTTACTGTGAAAAATGACATAATAATTTTGGTTTCAATTGCTGTGTGTAAGTTGCTCCCATGTTCATTACAGCTTCAACATTACTCTGAATTTTCACCAGTCTTTCCTGTAGTCACTTAGACTGGGAAGAATCTACTATGAGGCGTGCAAGAGCCTATTTCTAAGAAAAAGATAGCAAGATCAAGGTCTTAAATTGTTGTTTCCATTAAACTTCCTAATGCTGACTCAATTAGTTCAGAATATCAAATTCAAATAACAATGCACTTGTGGATTAAGTTTGGCCTGAACAGTGTGATGTAAAAAGAGACCATTACTCTCCATTATGTCACTATAGATAAGCAATCATTTTTAATGAATAATTTATTTGATGACTTTTGTCATTTTCTCTGGTCATGAAGAGTTCTTCTTCTCAAAGGTAACAGTCAAGACTGGGCAAAAGAAAATTCAGAATATATTTTGCTTTGTGCTCTGAAAGAATGGTGACTTATTTGATATTTAGTGTTTCTGGTTTGAACAAATTCTGACTAGAATTTTACATTGTATCTTATGAGTGAAGGGAATTGTTCGTGAAAAAATAAAATTGCAGTGTTTCATGTCTGGAAATACTATGTAACATTTATACACAACTCACAATTTATATTAATCTCCTTTTCAGTTCAGTTGCAGCAATAGTTCAATAAGAGAAATAGTCAGAAAAAAATGTGTTTTTTTTAAAAAAGCTGAATAAATATTATAAATATGATTGTAATATATTCCTAGTCATCAATTACATGAAATAAAGCTGATAATGGCAAGCAATCACCTCATTCTTATAACATAAAATGAGTTGTTTCCTTCCATTCCTTCCAACAAATATGGAGCGGTTTGTTTGTAAAGCTAATCAGAAAAAATAGTACAAAATCACAGAATTTCATAATCAGGCTTCTGAAAACTGTTTCATCATGGAAGTGAAACAATAAATGGTACTTAACAATGAATACTACTCAATGGCAATATCTGTAACAACTCTTATTCTACCGTGTGCCATTGCCTTACAGAGAACTGCACAGAGGACTAAAATTCACATAGAGTATTCACAGGAGTACTCCAGCTTGATTTCTAATTTTTGTAATCTTTGAGAACTAGATTGCATACCAAAGAATGCCAGTGCAATCAGTATCAATATTCAGCAAGTGCTGATTCTCAGTAGGAATTTACTGACACAATTTCTGGACATTTAAGAAAAATCAGAGTGTTAATAAAAAAAAGGAGGGTCAATCAGGAAATACCATGATCACAATGTGCAGAACTTTCTAGCAACTACATAGATCTACAGAAAAAAAAAGAAAAACAAATGTGAATGACTGGTAAGAAAAATATTTATGCAACATCATAAATAAATATTTTGACAATGTTTTAATAGAGTGCTTTATTTTTGTGAACAAATGTATTCATAATTTCTCACTTTTCACAGAACAAAAAACCCCACAAACTGAAAATATTTAATATATTTGTGTGAATTGCAATAGAAAGAAAAATATTCTAATTTCTCTGCCTTCAATTATAGCTACAAAAGAAGTATCACTCTCATCTCTCTGTAAGCTGCTATTTACTGGTGCTATTAGATTGTAATGAATGGGGTTGATACTGCCAACACTCTAATACACATCACTCCAGAGTGCAAACTCACATTCATATACAGACACAAATTTTCTATGTTGTGTGTTTCATCCGTATAGTATATAACATTGCATAAGGTGTTGACTAATCAGTTGTTGAGTTGCTGTTTCCACATTACAAATTGAATTAAACCTATTTAAATTTAAAAGTAATTCTATGAGTAACTCTTTCCATTACACCCATTTTTCAAGAGCCAGGAGGTCATATTTCAAGGACAAGGAGTGGTTACTTCTTGCTACACCAGCAATCTGGCAGTCAGTCAAATGCTCAGTTCCGCTATCTGTACTAATTTTTAGGGTTTCTTTTCTTTCAAGCCTCTGAAACCATTGACAGCTATGGAATGAGATCACATTTTTTTCCCCTAAAAATTTTAGCTGGTCTAAAAATAAGGCATGTTTGGCTGGGAAAGCCAAGGCCCACCTGCAGCTGAATCTGGTAATAGGCAGGAAAGACTACAAGAAGGACTTCTACAGGTAGATCGACCGCAAATGGAAAACTACAAAAAAGTGTGGGCCCACTGCTGAATGGGAATGGGGACCTGGTGACACAGGACATGGAAAAGGCTGAGGTGCTCAACACCGTCCTCACCTCATCTTTACTATTAAGACTGGCCTTCAGAAATTCCTGTCCTGAGACCTGTGAGAGAGCCTGGAAAAAGGAAGATTTAACCTCAGTGGAGGAGGATCAGGTTAGGGAACATTTAAACTAAACGGACCTGGATGGGATGCACCCATGGGTGCTGAGGGAACTGTCTGCCATCATTGCAACACCACTCTCAAATATCTTTGAAAGGTCAAGTCCTGGCAAGTCAGGGAGGTTCCTGAGGCCTGGAAGAATGCAAATGTCACTTCTGTCCTCAAGAAGGGCAAGGAAATACAGGTCTGTCAGCCTCACCCACAGTCCCTGGGATCGTGGTAAAGCAAATAATCCTGAATGCCTTTTCTAAACATATGAAGGACAAGAAGGTGATTAGGTGTAGTCAGCATGGATTTGTGGAGGGGAAAGCATGCTTGACAAAACCAATAGCTTTCTACAGTGAAATGACTAACTTGACGGATGAGGGAAGAACACTGGATGTATTTTATCTTGAATTCAGTAAAGTCATGACCTGGATGATGGGACAGAGTGCACCCTCAGCAAATTTGCAGATTATACAAAGCAGAGAGGAGTGGCTGTTACATCAGAGGTTTGTCCTGCCATCCAGAGGGACCGCAACAGGATGGAGAAATGGACTAACAGGACTCTCATGAAGTTCAGAAAAGGGAAATGGGAAGTCCTGCATCCAGGGAGGAATAACACTGTGCACCAGAACAGACTGGGGGCTGACAAAGCAACTTTGCAGACAAGGACCTGGTGGACAAGAAGTTGAATATGAACCAGCAATGTGCTATTACAACAAAAACAACCAACGGCTTCCTGTGCTGCATTAGAGGGAGTGTTACCAGCAGTTTGAGGGAGGTGATCTTTCCCTTCTGCTCAGCACTGGTGATGCCACACCTGGAGTGCTGTGTCCAGTTCTGGGCTACCCAGTACAAGAGACATGGACATACTGGATAGAGTCCAGCAAATGACCACAAAGATGATTAAGGGACTGGGGCATGTCTCATATGAGGAGAGGCTGAGAGCACTGGGACTGTTCAACAGAAGAGAAGGGTCAGGGTGATTTTCTCAATGTGTACTCAATGGGACTGAAGAAGACTGAGCCAGACATTTTTCAGTGGTGTCCAGTGACAGTACAAGAGGCAATGGGCACAAACTGATACACAGGAAATTCTATTTAAACATAAGAAAAAACTTTTTCACTGTAAGGGTGATTTGACACTGGCAGAGGTTGCCCAGAGGGGTGGTGGTGTCTCCAACCCTGGAGTTATTCAAAACTCAGCTAGACTCCATCCTTGGCAAAACACTCTAGTTGACTCTGCTTTGAGCAGAGGGGTTGGACTAGATGGTCTTCAGAGAATCCTTCCAACCTCAAATATTCTGCAATTCTGTAATAAGCTGAAGTAATCAGTAATTTAATTCAGGGAATTGCTACTGCCACCAGTGGAATAGTTTGACTTCTTTGCCATATGAAGTGCATCAGCAAGAAAAGAATCCTGAGACACAGAGTCCCTAGCACATGCATACACACATACAGATGAACGGGTATTTATTTTTCTGTATGTTAAGATGAGTAATCATCTGAATAAAACCTAACAACATTCCTTGTACAACATTTTTTACAAGTTTGTGTTTTTTCCTGACTTAGGACTATCAGGACTTTAAAATGTGGTTAAATAAATCAAGGTAATTAACAGCAGAAATCATTCACAATTACATTTTGCAAGAGGTTTTAACTATTTTCTGTATCTCTGAATTGTTGCAATTTTCTCAAAGCTCTCACAATACTCATTTTCTATTTTATTATAACTCAAGGCTATTTTTTCCCCTGTGAATCAAATATCTCTGGATCTAAAGCAGGAACCCTGACTGACATTTTTAAATCTAATTGCATTATTTTAACAGGCTTGGATATATAGATCTTTCAGTAATTTAGCATAATTCTCTCAGGCTTGGTTAGGAATAAAGAAAAGAAGAGGAAACAAAGCTTACTTTCAAATTTTGTTATGCAGCCTCAAGAAGAAACAATAAAGAATGATCAAATTTGTGTATAGTCTTGTTATAACTGAATATGTTAATTACTTTTTATCAAAACAATTTGGTGTTACTAGGAAACAGAGCGACAAAGGCCACAGGTGATAATGAAAGAAGGATGCCTTATCAGAAGTGACTAATAATGCTTGAGTTGCCAAAGTAACCAGATTGTCTCCTAAAAATGTATGCTTTGACATTCACTTATCAATGCTACTGAAATGCAACTCTTATCATGTCCTCATAGCAAATTTCATTTACATATAAGTGATGAATATGCAGATTCTTCCATTATTTGAATGTCTCTCTCTTTTTTTTTTTTTTTTTTTTTTCCCATACATACAGGAAAAGAAATGCTTCTTGTGGGTAGATTTCACTCCTTGAAAGGGATACGCAGTGACTTATTTGTTTTTGTTACAGCTTTGCTAGCTTTACTTTGGATTAAGGGGAAATAATTACTCTTTCCTTCATCAAATTATTTTTGTTTTGTTGTCATACATCACATTGCCTCTTTTAGCCATGTACTGCTACTTACATATGACAAAATATATTGAATGTGCTATTTCCTAAGAACCAAATAATTTTATTTCAGATTTGCTTTATTACTGTATTGCCTTAAAACCCCAGAAAATTCGTTGGATCTGAGTCACAAGAGTCTTAGACCTTTAGTTGCCATTTTCATCTCTGCAGTAAAGAAAAATGTACATGCTCCTTAGCTTTCTTCTGTACTATTATAGAAAACTTCTGATTACATGTTCTATATGTTATCATGACTGCTACATGACTGCATACAGGGCTGCAAAAAGGGAAGATTCCTTCTTATAGGTCCTTTGAAGCAAGACCAGGCTACAAGAAATGCCCTGTCAGCAGCACAGCACTGTTGATATTTTATTTCTTTTTTGACTTCATATCATACATGCAGCTAGTCAGCAGATGCCAGATCAGGTGGTGCAGCACTTCTTGCTCAGGGATCCATGGTGCAGGAGAGAGACTGCGGCACTGTATGGCAAATATAAAGGTGCAGTGGTAAAGAAAACAAGTATGAGACAGGAATCAAAAGAGGAAAAGTGCAAGAATCTCATGTTCAGCGCATGAGATTTGACAGATCTGAATTACATAAAGCCAGCTATTTTGACTTCCTCAAGTTTTGTTCTTGGCACACATGTAAATGATTACCAACTGAACGGCAGTACAAAATCAAATCCTACTTCCTTTGTTGATACGAAACAAAAGTATGACTTTCTCACCTCTGGAAACTAGCCATGAAAAATGTCTGTATAGTTTTCACCAACACAGGCATACAATATCATCTTGGAAATAAGTGACTTCAGTTATTTCAAAGCAGGAAATCAAAATGGTTTTCAGCTGCTGAATACTGCAGGCTGCTCTCAGTACAAGGTATGTGGCAAATATAAGCAGATCTCATTGGAAATTCAACCAATGAGTTATGAAGTTTATCAACAAAATAAACATGTTTCTATGTGCAGTACGAATTGTCTAATGGGATAAGCTTTATCTCCTCTAATTTCAGATATTTAAAAATTAAATTTCTAAATTTGAGTGTTTGGATACATACAATAATGGAGAAAAACAGGCTTCACTTGAAGGAAATTTGTTTGACCCATGTAGATACCTATTTCATGATGAGCTTAATTGCTCCCTGGAAATACCTCTTCCTTGACTGTAAAGGGAAGCTGGGAGTTCAAGCTTGGACACTGAAGTTTCACTTACTTAAATTATGGTCTAAAGCTATCCATGGTGACTGCAAGATACAAAAGACTGTTCAAACAACTGACACTTGATGTGAATGGAAAAGCACCACGTTGAAACAGCCTATAGTGCATGGCTATCACAGAAAGTAAACATTGATCTTGAGAAACGTAACTCAGAAATCTTTCTGAAAAATAAAAATGTATTAAAGTGTTTGAGAATAATTTAAATTATAAATGGCTAAAACATTCTGTGTGCCTGTTCTACAAAAACCTCACATCAGTAGCATACAAATCCTAAAAGCAGTATCAAAATGTTATAAAAATATATTTCCCCCTAAGAAATCTGCCAAATTTTGAAGCCTTTAGTCTGAGTATGATCTGCAAGCCACATTGCTTCATTACCACATTGACATAGTCCTTTGGATGCAGTGTCAATGGGCCTATTTAGAGAACACACTGCTCCTCAGTATCTCAGTGTGGCCAAATCTAGCTTTCCTCAGTCATCGCTCTTTTTCATTTAATTCAAAAAAGTTAGTCTAAGGCTGTAATTAAACTTGCAGGTCAGCCCCTATCTTCTCCATGAGAAACCATGAGCAGGCTGAAGGTTGCAACAGAAACTAGGCCTACATAGGATTTTAGATCTCCTGATGATGACTTATTAGCAGTAGTAAATATTCAACCAAGTGTTAGTAAAGATCTTGAGCTTTCCATACATCATCATCCCATGCAACAATATTGCTATTTTTTGGACCAAAACAAACAAAAATATACTGAATGATTTACAAATAAGTACTGAAAGTTACAGTCTGTTCTTCTGGAGATCTCTGCCCCTCAGCACCCCCAAATGCTACATGCTATAAAAGCTAACAGATTTTTTTTACTTTTTTTGCTGTAGTTCAGATCCACTTCGTCTTTTTTTCTTAGAAGTTTCATACAGTCTTATAAGCTTTATTTTCTTTTCTTGAGTAGTTCATTCTAATGTTTTCCACTTAAACTACTGGTCAAGAATGCACCAGAATCAAGAATATTTTTGATTCCCCTGAAGTCATAAGTGTTGCCGAATCTGAAAATCCTGGACGTGACTCACAGTAGGCTCCAGAATGGAACACTTAAATCAGCAAAACTGATTAAGTTGGAGGCATTAGTCTACTGAAATAATTCAGAAAAGCTATTCTACCTGACACTGAGGTAACTCTGTTACCCAAATATTGCCTCAAGGGACCCAATCCTTTTCATGGGCTGCCAAAAATTTCACTTACAGTGCTTTCAAATAATGGATTACTGGAAAGTTTACATTTATTATGATTTCTAGACTTTAAAATCCATGAGTTATAAAATTACCACATCAATGCTTCTGACTCAGAACAAAAATGCATGCAAGATGTAAATATAAACCTGTATGCATACGGGGTCTGGGGATAATATGTCTACCTTCTTCAAGCTCTCACACACAATCTCCAACATTAATATTTACAGCATTAAGTATATATGTTAACTAAAGTACTTACAGAAAAAGAGTTTTATAATACTAGAAGAGATGAAAGACAACAGGACTGGGATTACACCAGGAATATGCAGACTATTAGAGTGACTTTTATGATTTTGTTTTACTCAGTTCCTTTTATTGTTGTTGCTGTGAATAACAGAGTAAGTGATGAATATTAATATTTTAAAGGGAATAAGCAGTAAAGCAGATTCTGGCTGAATAGTACGAATCTCTCACTGTAATGCTTCATGTGTCCAACCAGACTAGATGTGTGCTCTGCATATGAACCCTACTTAAAACCTTCCCTTTTTGTCTTGTTGTCAGTGTTGTTGTTATTAAATAATAATAGTTCCCTGAAGTACCCAATGGAACAAGGGTGGCCATGTCGTTAAACACACACTGAAAGGCACGCATTGCACTCCTTTCCAAAGAATTAGCTTGCAGAAGGTAAGTGGGGCTATGGGGATAGGAAGGAAGAGACAAAGCATTTTGCTCAAAGTCAGTGGCAAGTCAAGGGCAAAATCTGAATCCAGGTCCTTCCTGTCTGATGTCTCTTGCTCTCAAGTCATTTAGCTCCATGTTATCATATGGCCTTATTTGAAGTCTCTCACTTTCCCATAATAGTGATCATTTATTATTTAATGTTGAGTGAAAATGTTATTGTACTTGCTCTTAATCCACATTGTTGCATGCTATCACTAAGACAAACAAACCAAAGAAACAAAAAATAGACGTTCACATATAGTCTTAAGCACACAGTAACAAATGTGTTATTCCCATTGCTTCACGTCCCTAATAATTTAGTCTGAAAATTTTCCAGTGCCTTAGGAATTTGCTTAAAAGAAATACTCACATAGAGAAAAAGTGTGTTACTCTTTCCATTTGAAAAAAAATTCAAAGTCATACCCCAAAAGCCCTCACAGCTGCACTACTTAGTTCTTACTAATACACAACTTCTACCATGAAAAAATCAGCAAAGTTTAAATATCACTGATTTGTAAGGTCAAAGGTTTGGGTGCTCTGTCAATCCCAAATCCATCCTAAAGTGAGACCACAGTTTACTGTCTTCTGCAGGATGAAGAATGGTATCCAGGCCGGAGAAGAACTGTGATTTGGGCAGAAGAAATCTCTCTCAGAACCAAATACACAGATCTTGTCTTTCTCCCACTTCTCAATATCTCTGCCATCATCGAAAGATTTTTGTCTAATCTGCTCTTAGATTCTCATTCCAGTGCTTCAGTGGCCTTAGATTTAGAATGTCTATAATGTTGAATACCTATTACTTTTTTTTTTCCATAAATCTGGAGAACTTGTACTTTTTTTTAAGTTAATGTTTCATGTTTCAAGCTTTTTTCTTAACTTCAGTTTCCTCCACCTTTTCTAAGAGGTAATATTGTCTCATAATTCTTATTACTCTGGCTGGACTATCTGCAACTGTTCTCTCTCAGTTGTGTCCAAATCTGGACAAAATGGCCCTGCATCACAGGACAGAGTATATTTATATATCTTCCCAAAAATGTTCCTGCCCATGCATCCGACTATATCCTTTGGAGTTTTTTGGCAATATCATGCCATTTTTCTCCTTCTGCTCAGTTTGTAATGCCTTGTGGCCATAGAAACCTTTTTTTTTTTTTAAACATTACATAACCAGCCATTCCCTAGCCTGTACTTAAACTGCTATTTCTCCCAGATATTTTTTTCATTTAAAGTCACCGCATTTTCTTCACAATAGTTTCTCCAACATATCAGACCCTTTCCGTTACTGCTGCAGGTTCAGCCATGAACAGGTTAGTGTCATTGGATATTGAATAAGCATTGTTCCTGTTGTCTCATCCAAATCAATACCAAGAATATTAAATAGCACCAGACATAGAACAGACCCCGCAGAACCCTTCCAACATATTCATCTAAACCAACACCGAAGCACTGATAACTACAATGACTTTCCAATCAAGGTTATGTATAGCCTGCTAGCACAGCTGATAACCAGTAAATATACAAAAACAGGATAAAAGCCCAGAATGGACCTCATGTGACTCAGTATGTATTGCAAATTTATAATTGTATGCAGCTTGACAGCACTGTTATATATAAGTTAAGAGAACATGAACAGAGAAAGAATCTATCTTATTCAAAACACTAGTCACTCTTAAAGCCTAAAAAATGATTTTCCAAGACTCCCTTATTAGCAACATCATGCATTATACAACAGCACTGCTTGTTCAAACTGTTTTTCTGATAAGAAACACTGCATTTTAAAAAGCAACCTCTATTTTAATATTTAATACCTCAGCATATCTAGATCTCCAAAAGTAGCAAGCTATTTAGGCAAGTAGTGCACTTCATGTAATGTTAAAAGCATTTCTGGCATTTTATGTTATCTGCTTTTTAATGACTGTATTTTCCTAACATTAAAAATGAATTAATATCTCTTTCCTTAAGTAGTCTGCTGAATGCTGAAAGAGTAAATCTGACAGAGTTACTCTTACCTTGCATATACTGTAAAGACCTGCACATCAGTTTGTTTTTCATACTTTTGAAAGGAAATGGATTTGCTTCAAAACTCAGTATCTCCAAAGCTCATTACAGTTATGCCTGGGCACCAAGGAGAAAAAATACACTTGTTACCTTCAATTTTCTTTAAACTAGACTGTCAAATGCTAAGTCACCACTGGTCTTACCGGCATTCAAATCAAGTGATGGGGAAGCCGTATCAATTTATCAAACTTGCGCATGGTCCAAAATTTTCAGAAAATAAACCCTCAGAGCTATGTAATGAAGTCTTAGGAAGTCTTTCAACAATGCTAAAACAAATACAAACCCTTTATTTTATCCTCATCTCTAATTTAAGTTACTTCATTGTCCATGTTTCCATCACAGTAGAAAGTATGTACTTATGTATGCAGACTTAGACAACCAATCTTTTTTCTGAGGCAAATGGGCTGCAAATGTCTTATTAATTACAAAACAGAAGCAAAAATTACCATTTATAGCACTCCTAAAGTAAAACAGGAATTCTGGGATTATAATCAAATATTGTGCACTGTATTTCTGTGGTTTTCCATTTTTCGTGCATTTTTTTCTCCTCATACTCACTTCAGGTTATGTACTGCATTTGAAAAGCAGCCCTTCATTCCAAACTGTGAATGGTCTTATATTTTAGCAGCCTTTTTCTCTTTACACCCTCTGATAAGAAGTAAAAGAGACAGAAACCCACACATCTCAAAGGTCCAATTTTGCAACATTTCGTTAGACAAAAGCAAGTCAAAACTTCTCCAACCATCCACAACAATTAGAAAGGTTAAGTCAGATAACTTGTTCTAAGAAATAGTTCTTAAGTCCAAAAGATGTAATAAAGTAATGAGAGGGAAAAATACGAGTGATTCTGTCAATCAGAACCAAACCCATAGTAAGAAAGAATTTCCCTGACACTTTTTGACTGACTTCTTAAATCTTTTAGAGATAATGGTGGAGCTTTGACATAAAAAAAGTTAGAAAGATCCATATGACCCAATCCCATTATAAACTATGCACATTCATTCATCCAGCATGTAGACACCATAGCTGTAGAACTACAACGAATTGCAGCCAGTTAGAAAACAACATACCAGTATTTTTTTCATTAACTTTACATTCTGTACTTCAAATTTTGACAGTGTTTAATGAGAAACAAATGCTTCACTGAGAGCACTCTATTAAGCTATTCCCTAAACTAAAACCAAAACAGACTAGATGCAGTGGCAACAAAAAACATGTAAATAATTTCAGAACCCAGCCTCAGAGACTTTAATCAATACCAAAGAATTCAAGCACAGATCTGCTTGCCTCTTCCTCCTCTGAGACCACATAAATATACGTCTTCACTCCAGAAAAGAAATAAGATAAAATCTTCCCTGGCCTTGGTATGCAGCACGCTAATAGCTATGTAGCAGTTAGGGTGTAAGCCAAAAGCCCGATTGTCTTAATATTCTGCAATCAATACAATTCAGGTTTCTCCAACATGCTTATTACCTTAGATCCAGAGATTCCGACTCTTGTTGTTCTTCTCCCTTTTTACAATATATGCTCAAAAGTAAAATTAATGTCTATTTTTGTACAGCTACAAAAAAAGTTCCACTTTCCTCCATATCTACAGTTACAGCTAACTGTGTAAACCCAAAAATGTAAGGGACAAACCGGCTATTATGATGCATGAATGGTAAGATCAGTTATAGCACCTATTCTTGGAGCTCTAAATGAATGTCCCTTGCAAGCATATTGCAAGCTCTTTGTTGTCCTCCATTACACTGAACAGAGGCTTGATATTAGTGGTTATTATATATTGATTTCCTTTTAGAAGCAATGGTTCCTTCACCCACATGATATGTTAATCTCATGCATGCTGACATTTGTAATGCAATATCTTAAATAAAGTGCAGCAGCCTATTTGTCCTACTCAGTCGAATTACTCTCTGAAAGCAATGGCAAGTATTTCATAGAATTTCACAAGTTTCATAAAAATCATCTACATCAGCATCTAAGTAAAGCAGCTGTTATTTGCAGCTTTCCACTTTTCCACTGCCAAACAGTGTTTCATTATCTTGACCTAATAGTCTAAAGAAACTTTCCCGTAAGGGAAAACAACTATTTTTCATACTAGTAGCACCGCTGTAATTAGCCCCTTACTGAGCTGTCCTCAGCCCAGGGCTCAGTCAAGAAATTATACCTGGAAAACAGCATTTGATTAGGATAAACTTATAAATTCATTACGCAGGTCTCCTAGCTATCATTTAATGTGGGGAATTCAAACTCCTCTTCATGAGTTATTTAATGAGACAATAACTATCCATGGGACAGGATATTTGAATGTTAGTAATATATTTCCACCATTATATGTCATATATATGACTTGGCTCTGTGTTCAGAAACAGGTGTTTGAAGAAAGACTAGGAATTAAAGGCCACTGGAGCGTCTGAGTTTCTATATAACTATATCAACAAGGTTAATTTAAGTCATGGAGTGGTACCTCAGTGATTCACATAAGAATCAAATGGAAATAACTAAGATTTTCTTCCAAGTATCATCTTTCCATCCCTAAAAAATAAAAATAAAGATAAAAAGGGCGACTTTCTGCCGATGACAGATGTACTACCAACTCCTTCAAGAAGATTTAGATTAGCATTAATAACCAGAAAATCTCAAGTGATTCGGAAAACTGTTAGGGCTTAGTTCTGCATCTCAGAAACTGTGAATAATACTGTGAAGCATATCCTGTTGGAGCAATTTCTGAGGCATCATACACGGGTCTGTGTTGATTCATCTCTCACAAAAGGTCAAGACTGTTTCACTATCATCTTGGATAGCCCATCTGGGTTATTCAAGATGTAGGCATGGAGAGAAGAGGATTTGTTTTCCTCCTTATCAAGTCTGGCTCCCCTTCCACTCTGCAGCAGATATCTCTGTCTTTATGCACTCCTTCCTTATTTCTGTCCCATAGTCCTGATCTGGAGATGGGCACAAGGAAGACAGCCCTCTCCAGGGGTGCAGAAGTGGTGGCTGCCTTGTTGACCAGGTATTTGGCACAGTTGTGCCTTGCTGACAGCAGGGGATTCCCTGCTGGCACAACAAGGAGTACCAGGACCGTCCTGAGGACCTATACTGCTTGGCTTCTCCTCACCGGTGACATTCCCACTACCCCTGTCCTCCTCTAAGAATGGCACTTGCTGGTCTGAAGCCTTGGATAAACTGGAAGGGAGTGTTTTTTACCTCAGTGGGTGGTGTTCATGCCTTAAGTTTGGTTTCAAGTTGCTGTGTGGCAGCAGACCCTGTGTGAGAGAGGAGAGCATCTCAGGCTGGTTTGGCTGATCTGTTTTGAACATTTGTGTTGTTCCTACCACTCAGTGATTATAGAGCAAGCAGATGGAAAGCCCTGTATTGGTGGGCTTATGTAAATTTATGCAAATCAAAACTTAAAAATACAGCCTGAGGGTTAGGAAGGTCTTGCTGCCAGGAAAACAAAGCTCCTGCCAGGAGGAAGGAAGCTCTGTAGAAAATTTGGGGCATTTGAAGAAAGAATTAAACAGGTAAAAAAATTATCAGAAAAAGAACACTGAGGTAGTGGAGTTATGGCCCATTTTTCTTCCTGCAGTGGCAGGGATGGAAAAAATGAGGAGAGGCACAGAGCAGCCACTGTGCATGTTGCATGGAGTAATAGTTGGAGGTAAAGAGAGCTGAATAGGCAGGTCTGCCAGCCCCACTGCCAAAGGACAGCTCTGGACAGGTCTAGTTTTCTACCACCTGTGTAGCCCAAACCTTCCAGCAGATTTGATAAAGTAGTTTCTGTTTTGTCTTGGATGGTAAACAGATGCTGGAACGAGTGGCTTTATTTTCATGTAATCCTGGCTGAGCTTTCATCCAGCCTGGAAACAGAGAGTTATTTGGATACTCTCCGTCTTCCCAAAAGGAGCAGAAAATCTCAGGGACAACAGCAATGAAGACAAGAGTGACAGAATTCCCTTGCCAAGTCTGTCTTCCCGTTAATGCTCTTCACTTGGCTCCTTGCGCTCCAAGAAACCCCAGTGAAAATGCATTTGCACGGCTTCTCTGCCTGCCACTACTAATGGATCACCTCCCTCATGGTCTTCACTGGGTCATCATGAAAGCATACAATCCTTCCACAGTGCCTTTTGTCTATTCCTACTTTGAGCCAGTGGAACATTTAACACCGCAGCCATGTCCTGTCCTCCTGCTTGTGACGGCTCTGCTCTAACCCCAGCTAGGAGACAGAGAGAAGTTTTACATATGTAGATGATTCATTTCCCACTTATGTGATATATTATTGTTATTCAGGAAACAACCAAGGACACCGATTCTGAAAGCAACTATAATTCTACCGTGCAAGTGCCATAACTTTATATCGTGAAGCCACCTTTAAAAATATGATTGGGGTATTATGTTTCTGTGTTATTTTCTTACTGGAACACAATAAATTCTTGTCAAGCCTGCTGAAATTGGAGGATTTTATTCAGCTAAAGCTTAAATCAGTCTGACTTATGCAAAATTTAGGAGAGATAAGAAAGGTGCCCTTTGCCATATCTCACTGGTACCTTGTATACCTTGAGATCAATGTGCCTTTCAATATGCACTGCGATGGGCTTTATTCTTAATTCCCATAGGTACAGCAGTCAGTGGGAGTGAGAGCAGGCACAGTATTTTTCCATGTACCTTCAGCCTGGAAAATGAAATTAGAGATTTGTCCATTATCTTTTTAAGATGCCCAGTTGGGGCTACTTTTAGTTCTAAGCATTTTTATGCTCACAGGCAATTGTCTTCCCTTTGCCATTAGCTTTTACTTTGGCTTGATCAGGTGGCCTGTCATTTGGTACCTTCCTGTCACTTTCTTGGCCTCAGAAGTTTTTATGGGCTTTTATGTGAGGAAAGGTCTCATCATGGCTTCAAAATGTGAAATACGCATCTGCTAACTATGGGGGGAGGGAGGTCCAGACAAAATGGATAGCAGTAATTGCATGGAGAAGCTTTATGCCTCCCAATCATGACTGAATGACCCTGTGATGTGTAGCGTGCACGGTTTGCACCTGAAATTTGAATTAACTGGGTAAGGAACAATCTGTCATTGATGTATCTGATGAAATGGTGTCATGCAAAAAACTGGACTGCAAGTGAAAAATAAGGTTCACTTTTACCATGAATATTTTTTATTTTTTTTTTTTTTTTAAATCTGGAAAAACTGCTTACTGCCTTTCTTAAAAAAAAAAAAAACAAAACAAAAAAACAAAAAAAACAAAAAAAAAATCTGAGGTTCGTTATTCTCTGTCTGTTCTCTGTATGCTTTACAATTTCTGAAGGATTTTTCCAAGGATGATGAGGGACAAGATCCTTGTTAAAGAACACTTTGAATCTCATCCAACAAAGATGACAATAAATCTTCAAACCATTTCTGACCATATGTCACAACTCCTGAAGGCAAATGAAGGCTTTTACAGCTTTTAAATAATCTTTGGCAATGACAGCTGTTAAGACACTTATCCTCCTCCCCACTCTTTCTTTTCTCACAAATGGGAGGGAAAGGTTGTGCTTTCATTCACCCTGCTTTCATTGTCACCCATCATGACCTGGGTTACTGTAAACTAAACATTAAAAACAACATGAAAGGTTTACTTAATGTGTGCAAATTAAGAAACCTGTTATCCACACAGCTCACCCCGTTTTCACAATACAGAAACTGCCTTACATTCCTAAACTATACTATTGTTCAAGGGCAAACTCTATTTACTTTGAGGTTTCTAGTGCTAAATCAGTTCCAGACACAAAGAAATAATTCTGTCAACTCTGTATGGAAAATTTGCAAGGGCTGAATTCTGTAAATTACTACATTTACAACACTTAATAGTATGATTTTTGCATCTGTTTTCTCCTGTTGAAAGGCTCAGATTAGTACATCAGAGTGTAAAACAGGATCTGAATTTTAAGAAAACAGTAGAGCTTGTGACTTCAATAGAGCATTTTCCTCCTTACAGAGTATCTTGTGAGTTATGCAGATCAGTCTAACAAATCTGGGAGAGGGCTGCACTGAAAGAGAATGCATTTATCCATAGGCACATTTTTTTTTATATCATAGGTTTCAAGATGGAAGCAAAAGGTACGCACTACGTTTTAAAATATTTGTTGTGGAAAACATTATACACAAGTGCCCCCGACAAGACTGGCCAGTCTTCAGTTGCTGAAGAATTCACCAGTAGTGAAATGCTATGTTTACTGGATTTTACTTATCTAGAAACTGCACAGGGAATCCAAAGTATATCCTGTGTTCAGCCATATAACTTAGTTTTTATATTTCTTGCAGAATGCCTAGTCTACAAATCAGGTCACAAATTTCATATACACACACATATTTTTCCTCAGTGTGGCTAACATACATGTGACAGCCAGGAATAAGGAATCTAATGACAACATTTCAAATATCTTTTATCATATTTATGTGTCTCAAAAATTAACTTTATAAAAAAACAGCATTTGCTAAATTTTAAAAATCTTGTTTGACATCCAGGATTATTTTTTATTATAATTTAACAACTATCAACAATTTACCGTGACGAATGGATGCACAAGTCAATCGGTGTATTTAGGAGCCAAAGTACCATGGGCATGAAATGGTGGAGTTTCAGATCCTCAGCTGTGCAAAGCCCAATATTTAAAATACTCTTTGGCACATACATACTTTGACAAGTCTAGCCCCTGATTTTTGAAAGTTTTACTTTCATGAGTTTGATGCCAAGCTGGTTCAGAGCACGGGCGGTGTGAGCTTGTAGCTATCTGTTCCCAGCTGGGCACTTCCCTTGGTGGGGAAAAAGAGTATCTAGGAATAAGGCATCTGTTGACTACTTGATTATGCCAAGTTAACAAAAAACAAAAGCAGAAGAGGGATGGGATCTGGAATCTATTTAGGGATTTATGAAGCACTGGGATGAACAACTTGGAATCTCCTCAGTGACACAGCAATGATTTTACACATCACATTTGAGGAAATCGGTTGCTTGCCTTTTTTTTTTTTTTTTTTTCCCCCAAGAAACAGATGCAAAGAAGCAGCTGAAGAATGCAGTGGTCATTCTTACTTTAGAGTTTATCCTTTAAAGGGAAGATCTGGGTTCAATATTCTCCTCTGCCAGGAGAATATACCTAGACCTTTTACCTTTCAAGAGCATGCCCTCATCCCTTCTGTAATTTAGAGTGAAAATTTCTGTTCCTGTCATAAAACATTGTCTATGGTGACTAAACAAATAGGAATAAGTAGCTTTCTGAGGTCTATCTCAGTACTGCTAAGTTAAAATAATGCTTTGGTCCTAAAAAAAATACTATAAATACATCCACTTACAAATTTCTAAATCTATTTTATACGTCTATGAAGATATCTTCCTGCACATTATACTTACAACTTGTCTGGCAAAACAAGTGTCTTCACGTTCAGGACACAGTGAAACACATGACGTATGTCAAGTATTCACTTGACAAACAAGCAGAAACCGGTATGCATATGTCTATGTGCTCTCTAATAATGAACAACAGAAATGACATGCATACATGCTCTCAAATCCAGCCAGGTTTCTCAGAGCTGTATTTTATACTTCCCATTAATTATATAGGAGAAATGGGAAGATCTGGAACTGAATCAGTCTTTAAGGAGAGAGGCAAATAAATAATTGAATACTGCATTGCTTCAGATAGCTTCCCTGTTCTTTTGCCCTAAGATATCCCTTTCAAGCTTCAGGGAATTAGTAAATTAGACCACTGGTCCATCTATTAAACCTGCTTTGGGGGATCACAAAAAAAGGGGTGAAAAAAATCAATGTGGAATCATTTCATCTTGTAACTTATCCCTCTTTACCATTCCTTAACATCTTCTCAACTGAAAAAAAAACCAAAACCAAACCAAACCAAAACCAAACCAATCAAACAAAAACCCAAAAAAACCAAAACAAAACAAAACAGTGAAAAGTCTGTTTAAAACCTGGATTTAAAAGTGGATTTATTTATTTATTTAGTGGATTACATGAAAATACAAAAAGTCTACTTTCAAACATTTACAGAAAACACCTTATATCCATAGGTAATTTGTCTTAAAAAAAGTAAAAAATATAATGCTCATTTTTGATCTAAGATATGCTAAATTCGATAAGTTATGATAAATCATAAAAGTTATAGGAAGAAACAATATGAAAAATGATGAGGCTATATTCTTGAATTTATGAGAAACGATAGTTCAGTCTAAATCTAGTCAAAACCCATGAACCGTGTTATTTCTAACCTGAACTCGCACTCAGGGTGTGACCTGAAAACATGCATACACTGCTGGCTGTGCAGCCACTGTTTGCCATTAAAAACAGAGGCTGATGAGGTGGCACTAATTCCCCCACTTTCATCCAGTCCTTCAGAGGTTCAAGCCCCCTCTCATAGGCTGGGAAATTAAAGTTCAAATTCCTTCTCTTTTGAGGGGAGGCAGGTTAAGGAACAGCAGATGGGACTCTCTTGTAGTTTTGGCACTAATTTATTTCTGATGAACATGCTAATTTAATAAAAGAGACTCCCTTGATGAGAAAGTATGATCACAAGACTGTCCCTCACCTCCTCTTTACAATTGTTGCAGCCAACAGTTGTGTTCTTGAGTATTTTCTTCAAACTTACATGCTGAAAATTCATGCCCATGGCTTCAAACTTACTTTGTAACATATAGTCCTGTAAAAATGTTTAGGCTGCTCTTGCACTGCCTGGTTTTTCTTCTCCCTAGCCAAGAAAACACAGTGTACCCAAGAAATCACTCTGAAGAAGTTGCTATGTTCTCTTCCCTCATGATAAAAACCACCAAGAATACCCCTTAAATGCCACAATGCAATATGGAGGAAGAGTTAAACATTATCATTAAGCTTTCAACCTGTCTGGTTCCAGATTTAGCTGGTTTCTTTCTGCTGATGTCATTTAATTATAAATGCTGAAGCTTTTAGCAGCACACAATCAGATATGTTTGGTTATGAATGATTAAGTGCGCATAAAGTTTTTACCAGCACATTAATCATTTGGTATAGAAAGAAGCATGACACTGGTTAAAAATTCACCGCTTCGCTGCCCATGGGAAGTGTAAAGTCTTAGCAGGCAGACAGAGATTGCTTACCTTTATGACAGGCCAAGTGCTGAGTAAGATGTGTTGAATTTGCATTCCCCTAAACAGTACTTTCGTTTGGTTAATGAGAGTAATTGTCCTTTGACAGTATGAATGGCAGCAGCAGGAACAAGAGCAGTGGCAAAATCAGATTAGGAATTTTAATTATGCTTTATTGGATGCCTGCTCTTGAACCTAAACCAAACACCAAAGAACAAACTAGTTCAGGGGAACACAGGTATCTCAATACATCTGTGTATTTACCTGCCTAGCTCTGCACAAATTGCCCACTTTCCCTCTTGTGTGATCCAGGAGAAATGGTTTTATACAGCAGAAGGGCAGCACACAGAGACTCCAGACAAAGTGTGGCCCCTCTGTGGTTACTTTTGAAAACACACTTAATAAAGAGCTGTCTTGCTATTTTCAAGTACGTACAACTATAAGCACCTTTGGGACCTGGGATGTTCATGTGCACTTTCTATTACTTTCACACTAAAGAGTCTTCCCACCCACCTCTGAGTGGGAAAGTCCTTTTCCTGGCTTCTGTGATGCTAACTTTCAGACTGGGACAAGTTATGTCTATGCGTCAAGCCTGAAAATAACACCAAGTTATAACATCAAAGAGCACCAAGTAAAGCCAGGCAAATGTAGAAGTGTCTCTAGCAGTCCAGGGTTTGTACTCAAGCCTTCTTTCTCCACTAAATGGGTAAGAAGCATTCTGATGTACCTCAACATTTCCTATAACTCAGTTAGAGTAGAATAAAAAGCCCTTTAAAGCAAATGTAAAATAAAAAGCAGTTGCAAATGTTTATAGTAATCTATACTTAAACTAAATGTGTGCACATCAAATCTAAAAGATTTCTCTATATATCCAGCTTCCACAGACACCCTCAGGAATCCTGCTGTCCTGTATTCCTGTTGCATGTCCTTAAAAAGCATCTGTTCCTACTGAAACATACTGGGTTTTACAGACTATTTCTCTGGGTGGTCTCTGAGAGTTATACACACATTCAGCTCCTCTCAATTCCAAAATTAATTTGCCTTTGGGAAACAAATTCCGAACTGTAGAAATCCAGATTAGGATTTTGCAAGGTGTAAGCATCAAATGCAGTGGGAAGCAGATTTCAGTACTCTGAAAACTCTAAAATCAAGAGTGTGTGTATAAGAAGCCATGTAGATTTTAAGTCTGCTGCTTTGTATCTGTGTTCGTAACTTGGATAATACAGATACAGCAACTACATCTCAAGAGATATTTCTTTTTCGTGTGGGAAGTCTAAATGGGGGAGTGAAAAAATGACCAGCCATGGCTATGACCTGCACCATCTCTTTTTTTCGTAGGCTTACTATTAGTTCATCACCTTTGAGTTTCTTCATAAAACAGCAGATGATGTCTGCACAGTAGAGCTCCAAAAAAATACTAATAGAAAACTCAAGTAAATAACAACAATAATCTTACGTATCTTTACACAAACTGATTGGAGACTTATAAGAAATCATTCATATACTATATTAAAAGAACATTAATACTACTCCTGATTCTTAATCTTCAGTGGATTTGCACTGGTATTTGAGGGAACAGTATTACTTTGCTTATTTGGATAAGGACACTTTTTCTGCAAGAAAATATGCTGAAGCATAAGTAATTTCAGTACAAATAACTTTCATTTTCTACCCAAGCAATCATCTGATGAATAATATAATCTAAGAAAGTTTACAATAACACTAAATAAATATGGTATCTGTAATGACATTGCAATCTGAGGTTACCCAGCAGAAACCATTCACTTTTTTCTAACATTAGTATAACAATAAAACCCAACCGAGATTTCTTTCAGCCTCTCCCTGCACGACCAGCTATGCCTCCTTTAACGTGAACTTTCAGGATAACAAAGCAATGGCATGATGAAAATTCTAAAAGGTCAATACTAATTAACTGCATTATTTTACATGGAAACAGCTGTTTGAGGACATATTTATTTTTTTTCACATATTGATCAGCGAAAGTTCCTTCAGCAAGAATTCTGTGAGAAACAAAGGCAGTTAGAGCACAGAGCTTTATGAACACTACAGTAGTACATTTTGTCTGCATGTGTATATGTTTGTGTGTATGCACATACACATAAATATGTTACGATAAGTTTTCTCAGATCATTAGTTTAACAGTGTCAACATTTGCAAAGAAAACCAAACATATGCCCATACATACAATGCCAGCATTGAAGGAAATCAAACATCTGCCCAGATGCTGTGAAGTTATCTCCTGTGCTGGGTGAACTTCAACTTGCAAACTTCATGAAAACATTTTGTATGGATTCAGCTAAAAAGAAGCTGTTGCTACAAATGATCCATCATGTTGTCAACCTCCCTCTTAAAAAGATGGGGCTTTCCACCTCAAAATGGTCTAGCTGTCTCTGAATAACAAAGAAAATCAGTTCCTGGGCTTGTATCTATGCTTGCATTGTGATTTATCTTTACATTAGCAAGTAGTGCATTGCAACCAGGACCTTCAAAAGCTTCAAAATATATTTTCCTGCACGTAAGGAGCACCTAACTTCCATCTGCAAATAAACTTATTTACAGTAGCTTTTAGCCTTTTAGCATGAGTTCCCTCTCCTTAGTTTTTCCTCACTTCGCTCTCCTAAGGGTAACTACAGTTACAACTCTAGAAATACGGTAGTTCAAGGGTTAGAACAAGCTTAGCATGCTGGACATCTGGAGGCTGCTTTTATTTCTTTAGCATTTGCAAATAACTAAGCCAGTTTAAGGAGTGGTTTTGGAGATGGAAAACAACATGCAAACAGTCAATATTAATTCTTGCTGTACCATGAGGATATACAATAAGGAAGAATGGATTTCCCTTCTGCAGCCCAATGCCTATTTCAGATTACTGAAGGAAGGGTCATCTAAAAAACTGCTCCCAAAATGGAGGGAATGAACTATTATTTCAATCAAAGTAACAAATATTTTTGCTAAAATATTGTTTTTTTCTCCCCGGATGTGATTTTTTTTATACTTCTTCAGTTCGCTTCTGGCAATAAATGCAAACAAAGCCAAGAAGTAACACTGCTGTAGTTTCTTCAGAGACCAAATGAGCTTTCTCTTTACATGATCACAATGAGGAGTTTCATATTTTTCAGACATCTAGTTGGCAAATAACAATCAACTTATTTAGTTCATATATAATATTTACCACTGTATTTTAGGCCAATTAAGTCAATAAAGCCTCCATTCCATAAAAACTGAAGGAACTATTAAAATTATATAAAGAGGATAGACATGACATAAAATAAGGCTGAAAATATATATATTTTTTTTTTTTTGAATGGAGTATATGCCTCAGCATTCTTTAAACAGAGAGAACATGAATCACTATCTAGAAAGCTTCTCTTTCTTGGTTAAAAGTATAAATAATGCTAATTCCAAATCTTAAGGCAAAAGGAAAGTAAGAGTCACATTCTTCTTCGGAACTAGTACCTTTGTCCTAATAATAGCTATTGAATGTAACAGCTAAATGTCAAAGAACAGAGAACGAAGAAGCGAAAGAAGATCTAACATTAAAATCTGAAGACAAAAAGGACATTTTCATCATACATTTCAGCAAAGTTCCTTTACTGTTTTCTTAAATTCTGGCTTTGCTATAAGAGTATTTTTATTTATATATCGCTATAGTGGTCAATATAGTAGAATAAGGAGCATGTAACAGAAAATGGAGCAAAAATCAACAGTTCAGTGTCATGGAAATGTTCCATAATTCTCTTCCATTTTCAATACAAAATAATAGAAGAAGAGCATGGAAGATAGAATACATGCCAGCCTGAAATACCGCTGAGAGATTCAGTTCCAGAGATGCTCAGAGGCTACTGGCTAAAAAACTTATACTTGACTTCAGAGTTTAAATATCCAAGACTAGCTCATTTTTGTGAGCTGACAGCATTGTGAATGATTTTCCTCTTGTATATTCTGACCAGGTTCTCTCATTTGACATCTCTTCATCTGAATGCAGTTGTATGGGATTTACAGTGATTTTTTTTTCCCCAACTGAAACTGTAACTCTAAGAACCTTTACTTATCTGTAATCATCACGTGAGGTCACTTATATGCACTGTATATATGCACAGTTCTTCTTAGATCTCTTTCTACCCATCCTTCAGCACAAGAAACCAGTTTGGTCATTTATTTCTGTGGCTGAGTTAAAAACAGTATAAAGCTTCCACTTTCATGGGAGGACTCAAACATTAGGAAGCAGAGTGTCCCCCACTAAATCATCTCTTGACATTACAACTGAGACCTGCAGAGTGAGAATACCAGATTCATGCTTCTAGAGGAGAAGTTTAAGCCTTGAGGAAAAAGGGAAAAAATGCATTTGACGGTGGTTTGATTGCTTTCAAGTTTCACAAACCAGAGACTACCACTCCAATAATCAATCTTTATACATAAGCAGTTCAGAATAGTAGTAAGGGTAACAATGGTAAAGCAGATGGGGAGATCTTTAAGGACCACTTCAAGGCTGTGATATTTATTAATCCCTCAAATTCAGAAGTGTTAAATTCAACTGCAATCTAAAAAATAAAACTAGAAAATACAGTGTTTCCTGACAGAGCTGTGTTCAACTTCATACACTTCCCTCACATTATGAAGCCAAGACTATAAAAAACGAAACAAAGCTGCAATACTGTTGTTCGTGTTTTCAAGTATATGTCTAGAGGAAACCAAATTGAGATTTTTAAATGAACCATTAGAGTATGGTATCAACTGTGAAAACACCTTTTTTACCGAATTAAATTAGTGTTGTTTAAGGCTGAGTTGGTTCTTACTCTTACTCATATTTGGTTAGAGGATATTTTCTCAAAATTATCTGTTAAACAATCTTTCCTGCTGGTTTTAAGAACCTGTCATAGGTCACAGATTTTCTAGGAATATTACTAGAGAATGATTAATTTGTTTTGGTTCCCATTCTATCTGAATTGCATTAAAAACACTTGCTTTTAAGTGTGGAATGCAACAGACACACTAATCATGATCTTTGGCCTGACTGTAAAACCCAAAATCCTGAAAATTTGCTGTATATGTTCAGATAAAAGACTGAGAAGTAAACAAAGAAAAACCCCTCTAAGATAAAAAGAACTCCAGACTTCATGCTACCTAGGGTGATAAAGGCAAGGAAATGTAATGTTTGGCTGTTTTTTCTCTCTAGTGCATTCAACAGAGTTCTAGTCTTGTTACCAATAATAAATATAATTTCATAATATCTAGTAGTGCTCTGTGAATCGCTTCGGAATCTGCCCTTATGTCCCAACACAAAGGAAGTTTCAGTGACTTGATGTAAATCCTGGGTACACTTAAGTCACTGCCAATTTTCTGTTGGCCAGGACTTTTTTTCACTTAAATGACAATTTTGATAAATGAAGAAAGAAATAAAATTATTTAATGAATGGTTATCAGAGTTTACAGGCCATATAATCTCTAATTTTGACCAAGGACACAGCAAAGCTGTAAATTTAGAAGTCTGTGTAAGCACACCCAGCAAATGGAAAAACAGAAAATACTGTACCATCCTTAAGCATGCTACAGGCATTTTACCACTTGTTATCTCACCATGAATTTTTATAAAGAAAAACTGTATTTCTGAGGTATAGTGAATGAGATTTGCTGCTTATTATTACTAGGTCATATTTACGTGCCCTCCAGACACAGCATGTTTACCTGTTCTCTATATTTGTAAGTCATCCCAATTGAAACCAAGAATACGGCTGTATTTGTCCAGTTGCAATATTCTACTCCTCTGGCAAAATGAGGATGTCTTGAGAGACAGTAGTCATTTATGACACCACTTATATCTTTCATTTCTAGGAGCTATCTAATCATGCCTTCAGAGTAGAGTCTCATGAGTGACAGGTTTGAGAACTTCTCCTGGCTCAGGTGAGAAGAAAACTAGCCTCAGTAAGATGCTAGGAAAATACATTAAAAATGCCTCTCCCAGTTAAAGCATGAAATCCAAATGTCTTCTTAGTTCACCTGGAACATTCAGGATATTCTGAAATGCCTGACGTATATAATTAAAAATATTTTTATTGCTGACATCCAGGAGACTGGTAATTCTGTGTATCCAACAGCTCCCTTTGCCCTTACACTTTTCTTTGGCAGCAAAGCGTCCTTATGACTACATGGAGTCTACTCTTGTTAGTAACTATGCTTGTAATACTTTTCCAGGATGGTTGAATAATGGTTGTCTACAGGCATACCTAGCATTTTCTGAAGTTTCAAGAAAGTAAAAAAAATAACATGTGGTGATCCTTTCAAATCTTGTCAGCTACGTTTGGCAACACTTCAGGCATCTTAGAACTGTTTTTCAGTGAAAAATATAACGGTAAAAAAATAAAAACAAATTTATGGACACACATTTTTGCATACCACACTGCATGCAATTTTCATACCTTGCAGCTTCATCCTGTCATTCAGAGTATTTTTATTTCACTATTAATATTATACAGAACAATTCTGTGAATTTTTTCCTCACATTACATTCCTCTAACGGTGACAGCTTAGTGCTAGTGTAGTTAGTGTAAAATTAGTCTATAGTGTGCATAAACAAAAGTTCTGAGACTTCATCAGTATGTAAAGACTTCATATATATGAACAGACTTCAGGTTAGAAAGATTGCTGGAGCTGTTATTTATATTTTGCTCACTCAAATAAGAATAACTAAAATATTTTTTGTCAATAGAAACTCTTCTTTTCTTTAACCGCGTCCATGAATACAACAATATGAATGACGAGTATCACATTTTGATGTATACTGTGGAATTTTACAGTGCTTAAAGAACTGTGCTGTTTCATCTGTTTTTCTTGATTGATAGCTACTCTGTAATTAGTGTGTGTTCCAAATGTCCTCAAATGGACCATAAATTCCTGACTTTCTGTAATATCTGTAAGCAGTATCCAGTTCTGTATTTTATACATTTTGCATTTGCTGTGAAGCTTTTTGTACATGGATTCACAAATGGTTTACATTTGAAGACCCTGTATGTAGGCTTTGACTGATTATTTTCTCTTTTTTTGTCTGTTTCTCTACTTTCATGAAGGGAAAAAGTGGGGAGGCCATTTGGAGAAGATTAAAGACATGAGAATATTTTGATTTGTGAGAAAACTCTAAAATGTTGCTGTTTGATTATATGCTGGCTTTAGCTACTGTTCCTGGGACATGTTTTCAATTACTGTTGTGAAGACTAACTTCATGGTAAAAAGGGTATGAACAAATATTGGTGCCCATGAAGCACTCAGTCATAAGTTTGGAGGTTTCAATTATCCCATATATGACTGACAGGAAAAGCTGAGCATGCATATTTGGTTGACCCGTGCACAGTGTTTTTGTAGATCTTACTGGAGGCTGGCATATATATATGCAAAACCCTAAGAAATTAGTGGAGGAAACTGGTGTACAGAAGGCTAATTGAGGAACAGCTCACAGTACACAAAACTTTTGTCATAACAGAGTTAATGTTTTCTGTCAAATTTTAGCTCATAATGGATATGAATTTGCACACAGTTACAGATGGTTGAAAATGGAATTGAGTGGAGTGGTAAAAAAATATAACCATAAGGTTTGCAGTCCAAGACGTAGCTCATGTTTGTATTCAAATCTAGCCATGATGACACAAGATTATGCACAGTGCATTATGAAGAGTCTACCTGCTTCTTAGTCAAGGTTTGCACCTGTGCTAAGCTCTTCATGGCTAAGGACAAGATTAAGATGGCCCAACAGTTTTAGAATAGTTCATAATGCATTGTCTTCTTTAATGTTAACCTAAAATCCTGCTTCTAATAGAAAATTTAACATTAGAAACACAAAGGAATAGAAAACAAATTTTTAATCTAAAGATGAGGTACATAGAACTACTGTCTAGCAAAACAGATTTTTTTAAAAGAAACATTTTTTATTACTACAGTCTAGAATAAAACAAAATAAGTAAAATAAAAAGAAAAAAGAAAAGGACAGATCATCTTCAAGAGCTGAGACTGAGAATCTCTGTTTATGTAACTTCAAAGGAAAGATAATGAAATAAATACCCTCTGGCTGATTTGGAAAAAAAAAAAATAAAATCAATTTGTCTAATACTATACAGAGTACACATCTGCTGTGGACCCATATGTTTTATTACACTTCTGTAGTGACTAGCCTAGAGGTACTAGATTACATAAGTGAGCAGTATACATCTCCTTACATAAATGAGACACGAAAAAACTAAAGCAGCAATAAACATTACTTAATTTAATTAACACTGTGGCCAGAGGTGTTAGGGACAAACACACACGTGATGAAGGTTTGAAGCAGCTCTCTACATTTAAGAGTTCTTATAATATTTATGACATTTATTACAAGGAAGAAAATAAATAATAATTTACATTCACATAATAACTCATATAATCTAAATATTGCTTGTCTCTCTTTTGCTTACCAATATACATTTGAACTTTTTCTATATGACTTTAGCTGGCCCATTTTTTGGTACTCAGGAGAAATGAATCACTATGTAAAGGTGCCTAGTTTGCCTGAATAGACAAAAAAACAGAGAGCAATTTGACATTCTAGATCAGTTTTCAGTGTCCTTTGGGGTTCCTTTATATTTCTGTTAATGGCTGAAGGAATCAAAATTCCTCCAAAATCATGATGTTGAGGCTAAACATCTCAGTCTCTCAGAAGCTGCAGTTAGTAGAAAAACAGAAACAATATTATTGTTCATGTTTAAAACTGAAGTGCCTCGGGGTGAAATAACATAAACCAGTTAGAATCTCTAAAGGCCTAAAGTAGGCAACCTGGACGAACCCAACTGTGTCTAGTCACAAGAAACTTCAGTCCTTTTCAAAGCAGTTGTGCCTATTCAATATTTCTGTAGTTTAGCTACCTTACAATTTTCTTGTTAGTTTTCCCAAGCATGATGTAACTGTATTCCCTTTCATTATCTTCTTAAGTTCTTACACCATGCATATCACTGTGGGGAAAGTCATGTTATATAAAAAACAACACAAACAACACACACACACCCAAAAAAAACCCAAAACAAAACAAAACAAAACAACAAAAAAACCCAGTATAAAACTGTATCTTTGACTGAGGCAGAAAGCCTGATCACAACTCTGCTCCTGGTAAAGACTAATGCAATGTGTGTCAAATTGATGTCATCTTGGGTGCAATTCAGCTCCAGCTTACAAACCCTATTGCTTGATTCATCTGCCTAAATATAGGTGTTTAGTGTCATTTGAGAGATCCTGGAGTACCTGAGCCAGCCACAGATATGACACAGGTGCAATGTGAGCCCCAAGACTTTCTGGATTGGCAGCTGGAGGCCAGCTGTGATGCCCCAGGAAATTAAAATGGCATTAGATTACTGTCTGCTTAGTTGAGTGACTGATCAACGTGCATCAACCGCACGACACAGTCTGGTGTTGTCGGTAAACTTGCTGAGGGTGCACTCAGTCCCACTGTCCATGTTGCCAACAAAGATGTTAAACAACACTGGTCCCAATACCAACACCTGCAGAACACCACTGGTCATATAAGTATTTTAACTTGCCTTTCCATTAGTCATTTTATATAAGTTAAATAAGGTTGGTTTATTGGTTTGAATGGATTAAAGAAAGCAAAAAGATCAGCAACTGAAGAGAAACACTGTTAATTATTGTCATAAAAAGTTCTATGAACAAAACATTTGATGCTATGCTACAGCAGGTACATGTAATTTCATTTGACATGAATCACTGAGGCATACCAAATATTGAAGGAAGCTATTTTCAAAAAACATATTGCATTTGCGGTTCTGTAACAGTACTACAAGGCAAGAGGTCTTCTTCGTAAAGTAATATTAATAGCTGAGGTGGCATTTTTGTGTCAAGGCATTTTGATACAGTTATGCTTACATAGCTGCTGTGATGTCTGTGAAATCAGACAGTATAGGTTAGAATATTTCCTAGTGTCTTTTGATTTCATGCTTCTATTTTACCTGATCAGTCAATTGCGATCCCAAAACATGTCGCTTTCCATTTAATGAGTTTTACTTCTTAATTTAGCTAAGCATGCGTGTGTATATATATACATGTAGTGTATATATATGTATGCAATATATATATTTCATATATATGTGTGCATATAGAGAATGTGTAAAAAATATATACTTTTTAAAGTGGGAAAAATTATGTATAAAGATTGAATTCTGATATCATATTGGGCTTTTTTTCTTTCTGACGATTGTGTACTTTCAGAAGGGGATCTGACAGTCTATTGTAACATGAAAGGAAATCTGGGGTTTTCAAGGCAATTTTACTCTTTTCAAGGATTTGCTTGCTGTACATCTAGTTACACTATTATTTTATGACAGACAAAAGGAATCTGATAATCAGTATTACATATTTAGTGATCTCAAATATGTAAAAAATTTCTTTACCGTGCAGTTGGATTCCAACTGCTGATACAGTTGCAGACAGAATTTGTCATGAACGTGGTCAAAATCCAGCAAAAGCTCTTGCTTTTTGACAAACTTTTTGCTAAACTGGCAACTTTAGGCAACGCTGCTAAGTTAGTCCACGGGGACAGACGCTATATTTCACTTGTGTCCTTCAAAATAAAATACAAGCCTGCTTATGTTAGCAGTACAGATATAAAGGTGTTGAACATCTGGATTTGGGCACAGAGCATTAGGCTAGTGCAAAAAGGAAGTGGTGGCACAGAATCTGGGTCTGTATCAGAATTGCTGTAAGTCTCAAAACCTTGTATGAGGTCATCAACTGAATCATTTGTCTTACCTAGGTCATTGTACCTAGGCAAAAGTGAAAAAACTTATTACTTTTTAAAGATCTACACTAGAGGGAAAACTATAAAACAAAGTTAATGAACCGTTAAGTCCTGATAATATGATGTTACAAATCATCTCAGGTCTTTTGAACTCTCTTAGTTATACATAATGGCAACTATTTTGTGATCTACTTGGATATTCACAGACACGGTTTTCATTAAATAAGTAAACAATACAGAGTTTATAGAACAGAAAGACTTTTAACTGTTATAATTAACACATTTAGCTTTTCTCATTTTAAAGTCAGCTGCTTACAGAGTTACTTTTGTCACTAAGTCACTCCTTCCATTAGGGAATTTTTTTGCCTTCTATTGCACATTTTCTGACTGAAATAAGTTAGAAAATAATGCAAAACAATCTGCAGAATATTACTTTGAGACCTTTTTTAATACCTTTGTTTTAGAATTACCAAGACTTCTTAAATATAACATATTGTGAGCACAACTGGATATTACACAATTATTCTGATTTAAAGTCCATCTTTCTAGAAATACTCATCAAGAACATGTTTGTCTTTTTCAGCTTACAAGCATGAGCAGAGACTGTTTGAAAAGCTTTTATCATAACCCGTTTTTCACTCCATTATGTGTGGTAGTGTGTTTTTTTCCAAAAACAATCACTACTATTCAAGCAGATGACCCCTAATTTCATTATCTTGCAATTTACGTATTAAACAGACTATGTCATTTTCTATAATTATAGCAAATTTGTTTTTAGTTGATGAGGTGTGTTCATCCAGTTTTGCTATAATTCCATTTTCAGATTAATGGCTCTGGTGTTATAGAAATCTCTGATGCTTTCCTAATTAAAACCTTTTCAGGTAAAATACACTTCATTACACTTAGAGCAAACACATTAATCCATCAGGATTACCTGATAGTCCAATGTTCCTAGACAACCAACAATTTGTTTATTTTTAAAGTATTAATATGGAGCATTACAACTGAGGTTAAAAAAAGAATGTTTAAAAATACAATATGCAGTTACCTAATCAGTACAATATGAGCTGAAACAATTTTTAGAGCTTACTCCTATAGTTGTTTTGACCAAAAAAATAGACTGTTTGTAGCTGGGCAGTTGATGTACACTAATCATTGATAAAAAGTACACCAGCTGAGCTGGCTGAACTGACAACAAACAGTTGTGCTTTATTTTAAGCACAGCTACTTTTAATTCTCTTTTGCAGAGAAAGGAGTACTATTGTTGCTGATAAAACATGTCAGTATTATTTATGACAGTGGTCCTAGTTTCTCACATTGAGTAGCGTGCAGCCTAGGGAGACAGAAAGGAGTTGGGCGGCTACCGGGCCTCAGGGAGCTCAAAGCGTTTCTAATCCACATGGACACCATCCTTCAGGGAAAACGTTTGTTTGTTTGTTTGTTTTTTTCCTGGGGATAACTGAAGGACCAAATACTTGCACCCTGCTACAGTTAATAATAGGAATCAGCGAGTGAAAGAAAGGAGATTTGGGGCCTGGCTTCCTGTCCTGGAGACTCCTCCACAACGCCCAACTCCCTCTGACATCCTGGTGGGACCAGAGGCATCCCAAGGCTCTGGAGGTCCTGCCAGGACAGCACAAACATCAGCCTATGGAGACAGTCTGGTATGCTGGCTGCTGTAGCATGTGTTTGTAAACTTACTTATCCAGTAAACATGACTTAAAGATACAGACATCAGAGAAGCAGTGAAAAAGCTGGAAACCAGATGACAAAAAGCTTTTCACTGAGTGAAGCCTAAGAGGCAAGCAGCACTGAATGCAAGCTAAAAGTACATCATGCAACACATCATGTATTCAGGAATGTAACTTTTAATGTATCTCCAATTTTTTCCTTTAAAACTTACCTAACATTTACTGATATTTATAAATTCATGGGTTAATTTAATGTCATTAATAGTTTGAGCTTGAGAGGCAATTCATGTTTTCTTATTACTGGTAGTCTGCTTTGGTAATTACAGACCTCTCTACTGGCACCAGTTGGTACAGTCTGCCACAAAAGCACATCACATAATCTAACAACTGCTTGGAATAGGCCGGGATGTCCACAGAACAGTTGCAACATCATTTATTCCACCAAAAAAAAAAAAAAAAAAAAGACAGGAGCACGATATGCAAGCAGCAGACTATTTTCCCTCCCATTAAAATATATATTATTCTCAGAGTCTGAATAATAATAATTTATCATTTTCTTTGTATTTTGGATTTGCTAATAAAAAGTTTAAAAGAGAATAATGGAGATAAATATCTTTAATTTTCTACTTCATTTTGCCTTCAGAATGCTCAGGCAACCTGCACCTTTCTTCTTTTTACTACTAAATCCTACCATGTGGCAAATTGAATACAAAACTTGAGCAAGGGAACGATTTAAACATTTAGAAAGACCACAGGAACTTAGAAAGCAGAAATTTTAAAACAGCGCACACACACAATTTTTGAACATTAAAATTGCATCCAGATTCACTGGCCTAACCCTCAGACTCACCAAAACGCAATCAACTGTGCTTCCAGATTAGAAACAAACTGTCCTCTGAAATAATTGTCAAATCTAACAGTGCACTGAAACCACTACCAGCAATGTATACTTGCACTGGCTAATTAATTTATTGTATTCCACAACTGAAATCTGTCCATCTGGTAGTTCTTCTCTTATGCATATTTTGAGGACTTTCTTTTTCCATCTGTGGTTTTGTAGCACCAATTAAAATTGGATCATGATGCTCAGTTCATGATATTAAACACTATGAAAATACAGATAACAATTTACTATAGTAAATAGTCTTGGAGAACAAGGTCAAATTTCCCAGTGGGTTTTTAGGAAGGAAAAAGGTTTCTCGGACTTCTGTGAATAACAATTTCCAGAAAACAACAATTTTGAAGAAGCATTTGCTGAATGAGCAAAGAAATCTCCTTAAAACTACCTTAAAACACTAACTGACTAGTAATTTCACCTAAAGTATCCAAACTGCCAGGGCTTAAGAACAGAGATGACTGGTCCAAAGCAAAGGTGGAAGGGAAAAGGCGAAGCTTGCACTTTAATGTAATGGCACTGTGAGATCTTTTGCATCCCAACAGAGACCTTCATCCTTCGGAGCCTTCACAAGGCAGAGGCTGAACATCCCTGTTTGGGAAGACAGCAACAGAGGGTTTAAAATTATGTGAGAACAAGTGGACATTTCATATACACTAACTTCTACGTATTTTTCAGGCAGGCACTTTCCAAACTCGTCTGCATTGCAGTGCTGGAGGGAAGATGCAGAATCAGTCTCTGAATATGAGGGGTTTCATTGGACCTTACTAAAGCTAGTAATTTATGATATCAGCCTCTGGTATATGAAATGATTACCTAGCCTTTCCTTCTCTGATGTCAGAGAAAAACTATCTGGATGGATTTTAAATTGTATTACTCAAAATAAAGTAAAATGGAAACATGAAAACAACCTTAGATAAATTGCTTCAATGGCCAGCTAAACTTGACAACATAGGAAATAGTATACAGCCAGTTTTGGTTCTCTGTCACACTGCCTCAGAGCATCTTTCTTGCACATTCTGTCTTCCAGTTTTCAAATGTACATTTTTTATATTTACAGAAAAAACAATATTAAAAATAAAAAAATCCCATAGCTTCTCCTAGAAAAGATTTGAGGACTGGAACTGGATTAAAAAGATTGTCAGAGTCGCTTGCAAAGAGCTTTCCTGACCTGCACTTACAATTGTATTCACAGAAGCCAGTTTTTGTGGGTTTTTTTAATGTTTTATCATTTATCATATGTACTTTTATATTTAAATTACACAATAATCTGTTGCCCTTTATACATTTATGTTTTCCTTTTAAATACACAAATAAATGGCTACTTTAAAAGCACGATAATTTATCATTTTGGTAATGCTTCAGTATAATTATATTAACTTATCTGAATATCTACATTACCTAAAGTGAGCTATAATAACTACATCCTCTTAATATTAAAAGCAAAGCAGTGGCTCATTTTGTGAGGCAGTAGATTAAAGTTAGTTCCAGTCCTCCTCAGTTCGCGTTTTTCAGAGCATGTACTCCCCCTGACAGTCCACTTGATGTTTACTGCTGTGCTCCTGAAACTGCACCTTTGCTTTCACTGTCCCCCAGCTCTGTGGTTAATTGTATCTATTAATCTTGTTGTCTGTTGCCATAATCTTCTACCTTTTGGTTTCTAGTGAAGCAACTTTCTCAGAAATTCTCATTGCATGCAACATGCTCTTAGAATTATAACTTGTAAGTTTCTTTTTCTGTTTTTCCTCCCTTTTTTTCACAGCTCTCATGATGACATTTGCACAGCCCTTCCAAAAGCAAAACCATGTATTTTCATTGTGAACACATAAAATGTCAATGGTTATCACAATTTGCTGAAAATGTTTGTACTGTGACCATAGGGATTACTTTACACTTACTTTGCAATTTCTTTAACTCTCAAGAGTACTTCAAAGTACTTTTTGTAGAACAATTGTTAAGATCATTTTATTGGTTCTTTAGTGGCCAATTGCAGCTATCAAAACATATCTATATGCATAACTAGTACAGAAAACTTTGAAAAAAATTATTTCACCAGGCTTCCCAAAATGAGCTCTGTCACATTAGAAAATAAATAAATAAATTTAGCTGTACACGTCCTCCTGAAAAAATCCAAAAGAATTATGTCTTCAATAAGACACTGGATTTTCAGTTGTGCTGTGTATTCATAATATTCCCACAATGTTAAGGAAAAACGTAATTGCTCAAGATATTTGAGAATTCATGGATAAAAGGCACTTTGCTTTTTTTTTTTTTTCTTTTAATCTTAACTTTCTTTTTGGATGGCTTCAAAAACACCTTTAAAAATTCCTTCCAAAGGTCTGTTGTTGCAAACTTGACTTTACTGCAAACTTATGTCATTTTTACATTTCAATCAATATTGATCATTATGTAAAACCACAAGCACTATTTAAATCTACAACTACTACCACAATGAATGTATATAAAACATACGTTTCTTAGCAAATATTTGGAGTTAAAGGGTGTCGTGTACTCACAATAAAAACTTGATTTAAAACAAAAGACATATAGAGACACCTTTTATTGAAATTCAATAGCAAGAATAAGATTTCTACTTGTTCCACATTCTATAAAATTCCTGTCCCTTTAACTTTCTTTCCCTTAGCACTTGCTTTCTATCTCATGCGAAGGCAGATTTTCAATGATGTTGCCCCAAAGGCTTATGAGAGTTGTTACTGACCAATTGCTGCTTTCACAGCTTCTATTCCTTGTTTAAGTCCTCACAGAGACATGTTTTGACTAATTTAAACACCCCTCCGGTCCCTGTGAAAATTGAGAAATACGGTTTCAGGATTCTGTCGCCTTTTCAGTCCAGCCATCAGGCTTGCCCTTGTTCCTAAATAATAATTATAGTATCCTCCTCTTGATGATTTAGATAAGTAATTTCCTATTAAATCCAGCAAAAAACAAACACACGTATCACGGAGCACTTCTACATGGAGAACCAAAAGGCACAGGAGGAAACCTTGGCTCCATTGAGCACTATAACAACATAAACCACTCTGTTTAGCCCAATAACCCATTTCCAGCAATGGCCAAAATCAAAGTATATGAATAAGTTAAGCTTAGAGGGAGAAACTTCTCTGTAACATGCAGTCAATGCTTGCGTATCTGCAGCAAACAGACTTCCCTATTCAGGGATGAGAGCTCTGCATTTAGGAAATCTTGATTGCATTTATTTTGTTAACTTTTGGGATTGCCCCTTGCACTCCTGTAGAGTTTTGATATCTACAGTGGCCTACGGCAAAGAGTTTTACAGCTTACAATGGACTGCACAAAGAACCACATATTGATGTGCTATTTTAATTTTTTTGTATTGATCTTTTATTTGATTTTTTTTTTTCAGTTCTTTAAGTTCCAATGAGGCCCCTATCACCAGTAAGTCAACAGGATCTCCCTTCCCCCACTCCTGGCAGAAGGATGATCGAGATCCTCCAAAGAACTGGACGTAAACTCCAAGGTGGCCAAGGGACAGCAACATTTCAAGAAGAGCATGTTCGTCTCTGCCAGAAACTTTTGATACAGGAAAGAATCAACAGAAATCAAGGGCTTAACTTCATTATCCAGCTGGCACAAAAATGACAGGCCTGTTTTTGTCTTCATGAAGAATTTACATCAGATGAACTTGGGCAAATACCTTGTCTGCAGTGAGACAGGCTGCCAGGCACAGGCTTCCCGGCTCCCTGTGCCCCACAGGGAAGCACTGGCACTCCGCGAGACACCAACCCCGCATTTACTGGGTCACAACCTGGCTCCCTTCTGCCCACATGGCACAAACCTCTGAAGAAAATCAGGGTACATTCGGAGACAGTGAATACTTAGCTCTTGTCATCATGAAAAACAGCTGGGGTGCAAGGAGGTTGCATATCAAGGAACCAAGACTTTGGGCTCACTGATGAAGCACAGACATTGACTTTTTTTTCCCCTTTCTTTTTATTTTTTGAAGAAGAACCCACTGAAGGCCACATACTCTGTGGTACCCATTTTGCAGGTCTTTACTGTTGTGAAATAATTTATGCAAAAGAGTTTAGGTGTAATCAGTATTTAAAGATCCCAGATCACCCAAAATTGCCCCTAGGATATTCAAATTATATCAAAGAATTTTTTCAGAGGAAACCAAGGATATGTTCAAAATGTAAGACAATGTTCAAAACACTGATTACATATTCTAATGTATTTTATTTTTACTGGGCTTAAAAAAAATAAATTTATTTCTATTATGCTTGTTTGGTAAATCCCAAATACACTTTACAAACAGACTGTCTCATGGAAAGATTCAGTAATGGAAATGAAATTTGATCTCAAAAGTTCTTATGTTAATTCTCATAGTTATCAGACTGCTGAAAATCAAAAAAGTACTGACAAGTGAAAAATGACAAACAGTTTTTCATTCTAGTTAAGGGGAGATAACTCGTATGTCAAGGATTTTAACTCCCACTGAGCTCCCTTTGAGAAAAGCTCTTAACAGTGGGTGCTTGGATCATTTCTAATTAAAATGTGAATCATATTTGTAGCCCTGGTCTGACTTCATGATTGGTTTTGCTTCTTACAATCACTTACATAATTTGAACACACTGTCAAGGTTCTTCTACAAAATATGAAGTATGCCCATTTATTTTAAAAAGGTTTCTTAAGGAATAGACTAGAATCTCACACTGAGTTGTTTATGATGTCCATTCTTAGTGAAGTCAGGAGGATTTGACTTCATGTAGCTGAAAGACTGGCTACATACAATGTCTGATCATTTTACTAACTGAACTTTGAAAATTTTCTCAGCTGTTCAAATGTTGATTTCCTGTTACACTGAATATTTATCCTAAAAGGGAGACAATATTATAGAGGTGCATAGGCATAAGAATAATAAAGTATCTGATGGCAAATCAATGAGTGATCTGTCTCATACTACAAAAACCAATACCTGATGGCTTGAAAACTCTTAAAACGCTTGCCATACTATTTTTAATTTGCATATAAAAATACTCTCTCATTTTAGAATATTCAGATGTTACAATAACAAAGATCCATACCCAGCACATACAGAAGACAGTTAAGAAAAGCGTAAGAGAAAACTCAGAAGCCTCCCTATGATATACTTGCCCAAATTTAAAATGAATGCAGTTGCATAAACTGGGGAAGTTATCCTTGCCTTTCATCACCATCAGAGCAGAACTTGTCCGGTATGCTCAGAAACAGCAACAGTGCCACAGCACAGCAGCATTTCTCATCAGCGCAAAGCAGTGCATCACCCATTGCCTATCAGCTGTTCTCAGAAGTAACAGTGACATTGAGTCCCATAAAAACTATCTAAACAGGCATCACGCCTGACGAGATACAGCTGAGAAGAGAGGGGAGCAGGCAGCTCCTCTTTATTTCACAGGCTATTGACTGGGATCAGCGTGTCAAGCTCGTGTCTCCTCCTTCTGCAGTAAACCAGCAGACATTCATGATAACAATATTTTGCTCAGGAGAATCTGACCTGTACACTATCAAGTGACAGCATCCTAGTATCACTGGGTCTAACAATTCAATATAATGATAAAACCAGGGATGCATATCGGCAATGTTCTAAAATAGTTTTATGTGGAGCTTCCCTTCTATGCATCAAATTAAACTTTTATTAATCTTTCAGGAATTTGAATAATTACAAATGTTGTTGCTGAATATAAATTTATCAAAGCCCTTAAAAATAAAAGTCAGACTAGTTTCTGATTTTGCATGGTCCTGAAATACAAAAGCCTGAGTTTGCACTATAAAACACATTTCTATTTTGTTTTATCAAGTTTATTGGTCATAAATGTCAGATACACACAATCCATCTCAGACTCCCCAGAATTATTTTTATATAATTGGTTTATAACAAATCACTAGCCTGAGTCTGACAACATCTTGTACTAATGGTCTATAGTTGAATCTGAATCTATTTTAGGGATTAGCACAATCCGTAATGGCATGCCATGTATTTAATGCTAATAACATGCTTTGAGCTTTTGCTGGATCCCAAAAGTACTTATCAGTTTGCAAAGCCAAGCCATCCTAAAGAAAAATCTTCTTCTTACATCTGCCTCTTGTGTGGTGCAGGGAAATTTTACAGATTGGATAAGAGAGACAGAAAGAGAGAGCAGACAGAGATTCAGATGCTAGCTCTCTTCACAACAAATCACCTGTGAAACTATGACTTAGTAGTAATGGTGATCTCACTGTCATAAACATTGTAAGGATCCACTGGCTCAAATAACTTCACTCCTCAATTCAATTTTGGTTTCTTGTCATGTGGCAATTAGAAGTCTAACTGTGTTATCTATCTTTGATAGTGAACCAACAAACTCCCCCCTGAGACCAAAACCCAGACAACATCCTTGGTATATGTCACTTAGGGAACTTCCTGTTGGAAGTATAGATTTGGCTCCCTTGCTCTATACACTGCACTTTGATGTAATATCATCAGACCCTGAACCACTGCCCTTCTCAGGCCACAGCCCAAGATATGCAAGGCAACACGGATCACCCTTCTAAGAAAATATCACTCTGCTGGGCTGCAATTTGACTCTCACTTTATTTCAGGTGCTTTGAGAAACATCCATGCGACAGCCATCACACCTAAGGACACAGGTCCCAGGGCATAATTCCTCCTCCCTCTGTGTCAGGAACACAACCCCCCTGGTCACACTCAGTGAGCACACAAAGGCTCTCTGTATCCCTTGTCTAGAGAACACTTATCTCTTCCTGAGGCAGAAAGCTATAGAAATGGAGAGACAGCTATAGGGAAACTCACAGAAAATACAAACAGGCTAATAAGGGCCTTCCCTTTTACCTATCATATTGAACTCCTGTGTTCTCTCTCATCATTTTACACATATTTTTGGACAAGGAACTCAAATAATTTCTAGGTGTGACTGGTGCACAATCACTAAAGAAATGCATCTGCTTTTTTTTTTTTTCCTTTTGACTCTTTCATTCACATTAAGCCTTCCAAAATGGTATCATGCAGATGCCACTTGTTACATTAAAAGATCAAATTCCTTTGCCTTAATTATTTTTCAAACCAAGGACCTTCTTGTAATTTTAAACACTTTCAAATATAATGTGCAAATACACATGAAGATGGTCTTGTGAGATTTAGCAGCTGGCGAGCAGACCCAAATACTTTTTGAAAAGGTCATGCTGCATCTTCTGTAAAACGCAGAGCTGATTTAAATCTTTTCACCAGGCACATAACTTGCATGACACAAACTATCGCCCAGTGCATTTACATGGCTTCTTCTTACAATCATCCTGGGATCCATTTCTGTCCAACTACCTGAAAAGAAAGTAGGAGCTACTACTAGCTATTGTAAAAATTACCATGTAAAAATATGTTCTTTTTAGTTTTGTTTTGACCTCCTTTCATTTAATTGTGTCAGGACTCATAGAGCAAAGCACAAAAGACTTCTGCTTTAGTGTATGAAGTTCTTTTTTTTCTGTGATTGTTCGTACTTCTTGCACAGATGAGTTCATAATCTATATTCACTTTGAAGAGTTTGTCTTCAGTGCATACCCTCATCACCCTGTCATTCAGCATTTTCTTGGCTTTCATGGGCTATAAAACACAGATATCAAGTGACTCCAAAGGAGACACTCTGTTCTTTCACCATGTAGGGTGTAGTAATCATGCTTTGGATTGTGATGACATTACAGATAGTGTCTCTAGATCTGCCTTTGCTTCATGCTGCCTATGCATTGACCCACATGCCTCCAACATAATTTAGAAGGATTCTTCAAGTAGAAGTAGAAAAAAAAATCAAAATAGTATTTCAATATTATTTCAGTGAATTCATTATTATGCATGACTTTGAGAACCCTTGCTTTTAATACTTTGTATTAAAAGCTGTCAGCAATGACTGACTCTTAATAGGAATACAATATATGAAATAGGGATGCAACAACAGAATCTTTTCTGCCACCTTTTCAGTATACAAATATGCAAGTACATGTTGAAGTCTACATACATAATGATACAACATGATTGACTGGTGAGCCTTGCTCTCTTTTTTTCCCATTTGCCTATGTCTAATTTTTCAGAGCTAACCACATCACATGCAGCACTGATAATTTTTTCATCTGAAATTATTTCTTTTTGTTTGGACTCCTGTCTTTCTGTTAGGGACCAATCTAATCTGCACTTTTTAAAAGAGAAGATTTTTCAGGAAAATCGTTAAAAAACAAACACTATCTGTTCAGTGTCTGTGGTTCACTTAAATAACACGACAAAATATGTTGTCATTATAATTTGTGTTATAAACATGCACACTTCTAACCTCACCTAAGATGACAGAGAGATATTGTATTTTTTTCGTCATAAAGTATTTCCATTGGTAAATTATATGACTGAGTTTAAGGCATTTTCTTTTTTGAAATATCTAACACCATGAAAGCATTTATTATCCTTTTGAGTTCAGCTAGTTGAGGGGGTGGGAATGCAAAGAAGCAGTTTTTCTTCCAAAGAATAAAAGGTGAAATTTTCAATACTGAGATTTTAAGATCCAATTCAATCTAAGTTTATAAGCAACAAAAGAGACTCAAAAATTCTATTAAAACCATAATACCAGATTAAAAAAAAATATAAGAATGCTCTAACAGTAATGTAATTTCAGGACTGAAGAAAACTGTTCTATTAGCCTGACTGTGAAAATCAATCATTGGCATCGTGCATGAAGTGAGCTCAATGAACTTCATTTAGTATTCACTTTAATGACAGTTCTATACCAGGTCTTCAGGCTATGAGATCCTTACTACCTCTTTCACCAATAATGCTTGCTTTATGAATAGCACAATAGGTATATCTCCACTAATTGACAGAGGCACCGTCACTTTCTCATTGTTTTCTTACCTCTCTAGCACATCAAATAACATGAACAATTGTGGATATAATAGTGTATTAAGGTTGTTTCATCCTCAACCATGCCACAGTTTTTATTTCATATAAAATATCACTGTGAAAAAAAAGATTTATTTTCTTGCTTATTTCTTCATTAGCCTTTATTCCTTGGAGGAAATATATTTCTGTCCTTACTATTGATTTCAACTGGTGCTCACCTGTGGAAGACCTGCAGAATGTAACCTATACATTATTTTTAAAGAGGCCTTCAGTCAACTGCCCAGAGATGCTGTTAAAATTGGAAGATGATAACAAAAATAGTATTTGAGCATAGTGTTTTGGTGCTCCCACAATCAATGATGTGGTCAGGAACCTATTGATCTTCCTGAATCGCCCACTCCTGAGTTAATAAACTTCTGCCATCCGCTTTCATCAATGGGATTGCTGTGTGCTTATCATAGAGTTAACATGCCAATGGATGAACCCCATATAAATGTTACAGCAAGATGCCAGCTGCACCTCCATGATACACCTGAAAAAGAGCAGCAGAAGAGCAACATGTTGCTTGCAAGCACTAGGAATGAAAGAATATTTGCCTCTTTCTTTTCTCGCTCACCACAGTAAGCTCCACCTCCTCCCCTATGTCCACAGGCAAGGAAGACCAGTGCTGCGGTGATCACAAAATTATACATCCAGACACTGCCACACTGAATTCTCTTGAAAAGAGTATCAAGAAAATAAATTTTGGTTTTTCTCCTATTCTCTACCACTGATTTTTTCCCAAGTTTGTGAATTTGTCTGTGAGATTTCTACTGTCCTTTAAGCTTGTGTGAAAAAGAGCCAGTGGATTCCAAAAAGACCCAGGTGGGAAGACTATGTGATTGCATAAATCTCCTTTCAGAGCTCTCTAAAATCAGGTTATCTTAAAACAAAACCACTACGATTTTACTACAAAGAAGCAACAAAAGCAATCACCAAGTTAGGGTTTTTGAAGGTGGTTATCTGAGCTTCTAACATAAACACAAAAAAATACTGTTGGCACTAATATCCCAAGAATATTGTGAAAGAATCTCTGTCTAGATGTTGATTTGCAATTTTTTGTTATTTGCAGTGAAACAGAGGAACAAATCAGCTAACTGAGGTGTAATTACACCAGACAGGGATCCTGAACAGCTAAATAGTACACTGTGGCTACTACTCAAAAAATGTGGCTTAGAAAAAACTTTAAGAATAAATGTAAGTTAGCCTTTGAGTGGCCCAAATGTTTCCCATTACCTTTATTTGTCCTAGTCTTCACACAATACCAAAGTCCAGAACATGACAGCAGAGGAGGTGATTTAATTGTTTGTCCCTTATATGGCAGTTGGATGAAAGATCTCTAGGAACAACATTTACAAGCAGAGATATGGTTTGCTTAACCAAACTATTCTTGCAGTAGAACACAATGTACAAGTTTTCTTTAACCCGGCTGTAATATTTTCTATGTGTTATGCTCTCAGAGTCAATTTGCTCTCTTGCCTTTGCCAACATGGTGTGCTGACAGACCACACAGCCAAGCAGAGTGCCTATAATAATGATGAGATAAATTATAGTTTTTACTTACAAGCATCAAGTGTAATTGGTAAATAAGATGAATAATAAGTATGGAAAATAAACAGTGCAGTATCTCCAGCAGAGAACTGAGAACATTCAGCAGTGCAACATGGGCACTCAGTTACCTTTACATATGCACCTTATGATCAAAGTTTTAAGGACTAAATGTCTTGTCACAGATCTTCTGATGTACATGCCTTTGCCTGAAGACACTCATAAAATAGGTTTTAAAAAGACAAAGTACTTTTTTTTTTTTTTTTTTCTCAGAGTTCTGGAAAAACTCTGCGCGAAACTTGTCATAGGCAGAAATTTCCCTCAGGAGGTAGACCTAATGTCTCATTAGACATTTCCTTGATTTCTTTTGTGTTTTCAGATTTCTAATACTTGATTATTTCCAAAGGTCTTGGGTGGAATGAATATAATTGCAATTAAATCTTCTCTAAATGCTTTGAGATCTGCTAATTGAACATTCTGGGTAAGAGCTCAATGTTATTAGGTATTGTAATTCTAAAACTAGGAAAAAATAAACAAGCATTGTTTAATTTTCATTGCGGCATGGAGATTGTTTTTTCTTCAGTTTCACAGCTAAAATTCTTTCCCACATATTTCATTTCCAATCAACAACTGCTGTAATTGATTTCCCTAAAAAGCTTTGTGTAGAGATTTTTAAATTAAATAAACCAGCTAGTTAGTGGCTTAAAATATTTTAATAAAGAAATTCAAGGTGTCTTTAGAAAATTGGATTTTATTTTATAATTTTATTCATTCCTTGGGGAAAACTGTTCACCAGTTTTGGCCCAAATGCATTAATTCTTTCACTGAGCTAAAAATTGCATATTGAAAAATAATTACTTAACCATCCCCCAAAAGTCTGGCTTAGCTACAGATATTATAACTATTTACCTTCACTAAAATAGTTTTCTATTTCAATATATTTTTATGGTATAACAAAACCCAGAAGCACACGAGAACAGGTCTATATTAACAATAGACTATTTCAAATTTTAAAAAGACCTATATCCTTATCACTAATGTAATGAGAAAGCTTACTTTTTTTAGAACAGAACAGAAAAATAAGCTCAAAATAAATGTCTGTTAAATAATAAGGTACGAATAAGAATTGTCAACATTTGCTAGAATGAGTATGTTACTCTGTAGTTTTTTAGGAGTGTTCAAACAGGATAGTCTTTGTAAATGTATCTGTCTTACACCACTGCATGAAATTTTCTAGAGTAGTAAATAAAACAAAACTATACAGGGATCATATCGCACACTTAAACTTTTACCACACATTAGTAAAACTGTGATTCCGGACATGCAGTTCTGGCACCACTATGAAAATATAAATTCTTCAAACATTTCCTCAAAAGGAATATTCAGCTCTAAAGTATTTGAAAGCTGAGAACAGAAATAGTCTTTTTAATTAAATAACAATTTTAATTTTTTCTCTCATGTTATGACAATGTTGTCAAGGTCTGTAGCCTCAAATATAACAACCAGTAGTTTAGAGCTTATTTTTTCCTTGACATTCCCCTATACAAATAATCAACATCTAATCACAGATTTCCATAACACTGTTTTAAAATTTGTTTTTAATGGTGATGGCAATTATTTATTTCATAACCTGTCATTCCCTAGTGATGAGAAGGAATCTCTGAAGATAGCAGCCATGGCATTAAAATGACCCCAGCTCATCTTCTCAGCCTCCTGAGATCTTTGCATAGCGTTTCCGTGCACATCTTGGCTGAATCGCTGACACCAGAAATGACCAGGAGTGTGAAATATCTCTATTCTGTAAAGACTTAAGTATGCACTCTTTATTTCTGCAGACTTTTTACTGCCTTCTTACACAGTGTACTACTCCTTCTAACAATTTTTACAGTTGCAGCATTCTTGCTGCTTTTATTGGCTTGATTATTTTTAGTGATATGAGGTATTTTTTTTTTACAGAAGTAAGTTTACACTTTAGCCTCAAGTCAATTACGGGCATTATAAAATTCAGGTGTGAGTTTTTGAAAATATTAATCTTCTATTGACCAAGTTATGGCTCAGATAAAAAGAAATTAACAGAAGGATGTCATTTATCAAGTGACAACTAATTATCCAAGTATATTTGACTGCTCATATTGGCTGTTTTTTCACGATACGAACACAGTTCAATTCAGTTTATTGTGGTATCCTTCCAAGTAGTTTTTCAGCTGTATGACTGCAATCTTCTTCTAGACACTTAAGAGAAACTGAGTTAGCAAGCTGCTCATCTGAGATAACTTTCTATAGCAGTGGGAGGAAACCGTAACAGCTGACCGGCAGGTCTTGCCTGCATTTTCTGTGGTGTCTGGTGGACTTTCCAACAGTGACAGGAAGGACTGTAACATATAAGTCTCATCTCAGTGGAAAAGCACAAACCCTTTGTTTCAGTTTCCCAGCAGAGGGGATATGAGTGATGTAGACTCCGTGCATAATCTCAGTTACTAATTTCACTTATGCATAAACATTAAGTGCTAAAATAAGACAGTCAGGCTGAAGGACAGTCTCCTCTATGAATCTGAACTCAACATTAATACCCAAATCTCAGGAGCATCTACCCTAGAGATATTTTGCAACCAGAAACCAGTGCAAAAGCATAGGATCCCACGATAATTGAGTTTGGAAGGTACATAAGAGGTCTCCAGCCCAATCTCCTGCCACAGTGCCAGCAGTGTCAGACACAAGTTGAGCACTTTTTTCCCCTCAATATTAACCAAGTGTTCAATTTACTTGCTTTTATCTATGTGTCCGGTGCCGTCCAACATACCCCAGGAAACCAATGCCTCATGCCCTCCAGCTGCTCAACCTAGAAGAGCGGGATCTCCTAAATGTCACTGGTGACTTTCCTAAATGCCCAAGTTGTATCTGCAGGACTACAAAATGTTGCACGTGGAGTTCAACACTTTGGGGTGGGACAAGCTGGGACCGCTCGGCGTGCAAGGCGTACGCAAGAAGTGTGTGCTCGGAGCACCACGAACCTGCACAGGGAGCGAGTGCTCAGGCAGCATGTACAATGGAAGTGACGCCTGCCTCCCTCCTTTGAAAGAGTAACAAACAGCCCAATGAACAAATAAATAAATGACAATTTATTTGAGACAAGGTGGGTTTTTTTTTTGCCAGCAGAAGACTGATTTCTAAGAACAATTCAGTTTTTTCTGAGAAACAGTTCATATGCCATACTAATCAATACCTGAATGTGTAAATATTACAAGAGGATACTTCTATTAATTGTTGTCATCACTTATTCCATTCCTTATTCCTTATGTATACCATTTTAACTATTATATCTATTACTTGATATGTCTAGTGCATGGTAGCTTTTCTGTATCGCAAGTTGATACTTCCTGTACCGGTGATAGTTGCCTTCGTCACACAAAGGATCAAATATGCTTACTTAAATTCAACTCAATAAAGCATTTATTAATAGTGAACTACTGTCTCAGCTCATCAAATCTGCCTTTATCTGCTTTCAGAATATATCTGCTTTCAGAATATAACCATCACATTTATGATATATATGCAGTGATTACAGGTGAGTACTACCCGTACCTTTTAATATGGTGATGTTAGCAGAACCTGCAACACCAGAAGTAGACTCACTACGTAAACTGTAGTAACGAGAGCAACAGAGGAAAAATCTGTATATGTGTCTTCAACCTGGCTTTCCATTCAACCAAGCAATGTGCAAGCCCTCTCTCTGTGTGTTACCACAGAGTCTGTGAACAGAGGTGTTTTTTTTCTGAATATGGATATTTTTGGGTGAATATCATTTTGTAATTCTCAGACATCTCTTCAGTGTGTGAGTCTGCACGCATATTTGGAAAGAGCTGTGAAGAGTCAAGGAGAGACCAGAGGAATTTTATAAACCACTGGATGCCTCAAGCAAATAAATATATCATCAGGAAAAGCAGTGGGAGGGCAGAAGCAGGCTGTGATAGCAGCTGAATAGTCCCTTTGTCTCAACACAATCTCCACAGATTTTTGTCCCCAGCTCACATAAACAGTTTGTCTGCAGCATGGCCAAATTCAGAGGCAGAAGGATCAATCCTCTGTGTCAAGAGGATTGTACTGATTTTTCTTAGCACAGAAGTGATGGGGGAAAGACTCGCTACCCTGGTGCTTTCAATAGGGAGAACCTGGGAACAACTAGTAGTAAGACATCTGGTTCTGAATTCTGCATGGAAATATTTTTCTTTTCCAAATAGTCAGCTAGTAAAATTAAAATTAGACGTTTTACTGTAAAGTATATATAAAAAAAAAAAATTGAGAAATTGGAAAAATTTCAAACATTTTCTTTAAAATTCTGAGAAATGTGTTTGTAAAATGTTTTTGATTCTTGGTTAGAATAATAACTGCCAGAGGGAATAGGAACATGTTCCTATATTTCATAATTGTTCAATAACTTAATTTCATATTTATACATTTTTAAAGTCAAAATGTTTTAAAAATGGAAAGCAAGACTTTAATTTACCAAAACACAAGAGAATGACCAATTTACTTCTTATATCTCCCAATTTTCTTTCATAGGTAATTTCAAAATTTCCCGATAAAATCAATTTTTAAAAAAAAAACTGTGTATTTAAATGATCTCTGGTTAACTTTAGGCAGTAATTAGTAGCACTAGGTAGAAAATGAACACAGTCAATTATATTTTCTTCTAAGACTGTTTTATTTAAACAATTTGTAACCTATTATTATTCCAATTTTTTTACATCTTTTTATAATATCATTATTCAATTGGTAGAAAGTAACTTCTAATGTTTGCTTTTTGAAACCTTTATACTCAGTGAGCCAAAAAATAATGCTTGTTGCAGTGCATTATTTCTAAAACAATAACAATAAAAACTAATTAGGAAAATTCACCAGTATTGTGCATGTCTAGAAGGTAGAAGTATTTAATTACTCACAGAATAATAATGCTAACGTTTTCAATTTAATTTAATTTAAAGTAAATTATAGTTCAGCTCTCTAATGTCATTGTTTTACTTAATGGCTTTAATTCAGGCCTGATGTTCAGATTAGTAGCTTTGATTATTCTGTTTATATCAGCAACTGTTCCAGTCTGCACAAAAAGGACACCAGAGCTTGGGGAAATAAAGTCTGTGATTCACTAGACTTATCATATTAGATTACTATAAATAAGGAAATTATTTCATTAGCGTCAAAGCAAATGAACACATATTTAAATAGATAGCAGATTCAAATGATAAAGACTGCAGTCCAAAAATAATTTGTCTTGGAATATCTTTTTAAAGAAGAAATAACCTTAGAAGGTTTCTAGTTTCTTGCTTTGTGTTCCATCAAGCTTCATGAACTTGTGTATCCAGAATTTAAGCATCTCTTTTTTTAAGTTTTTCTGTTGACTATAACATCAAAATAAAAGAACTAACCTGAACTTCTAGAAAATGCTTTTCTCTTTTTTTTTTTTTTGCGTAGTAGACAACTTCTTTTTTTCTATGCATCAACACCCACACACTTCTGTTCATTGCTTTCTTTCTTAATAGCTGCTTTATACCAAAACTTCAGGACTTTGCTTGATAAACACACCAAAAAAGTCCCAGAGGTCATTCTTGATTACTAGAAGAGAACTGCAAATGCATATGCCATCGGTGGCTCTAAAATGCCACATTAAATAAGCCTCACCATTCATAGAAGAGCTTTTTCAAGATACTGCTTTAGCAAAGGACCACCTCAAATTTTCAGAAAAAAGTAACAGACCAGCTTGTAGCCCACTGCTGCCTAGTAGTTGAAAATTGCTGGTACATCACACAGAAAGAAAAGTGTTTCACAAATCAGTAGCTTAGTATTTTAATTAACATCATAACTAAAAATACTGATAACGCCTGGTGAGAAGCATTGTCAGAAGTCAAGAGCTAGCAGTCACTCTAAAGATCAGCCTTTAACGTCATGTGTACTGCTACTCTGATTCTATTTTAAGCAGTAGTGCAGAGTTAGTGGCCTTTTTCTCCCTGGAGTTGTAACCAAAAGCCAGTCCATTTCTCACTAATCTTTAGAGGTTATCAGCCTACCACATTCCTGTAACAATTACTAATTCCAGTCCTCGAGATAATATTCCAGCAATTGCAAAGCAGATTCAGGAACTGGCACCACCGACTTGAATAGTCAAATGGGACAAATCATTCAAGGACTAGTATGTTCTTTTGAAAATTATATTCATTTGGTTTTGACAGAAGGTTGAAAGGTTATGTTGGTTTATTGAAATGGGATTATAAAATCAGTTAGGAAATGTTATTACCTAGATACCTGGAGAATAATCTATACTTTGAAAGTCAAGAGATCATTTTCTCGACTGGTAAGTATAGCCCAGAAAGCCAAAAACTAACCTGTCTTTTGAAATGCCCATCAGAAGTGTCTGGACGGTTTGCAATGGAATTCAAAGTCACATCTTTTTGTGGAAATGAGGGGTTAGCTTTATACTGAATATGATCCATTAGGAGCTGCCTGAGTGGGTGATGCAGTACCTCTTACAGGAAAAAAACCCTGAGGCTACAAGGCTGAAATGCATGTAGTTTAACTACAGAGAAACAAAAACCCCAGGAAGTTATTTATCATTAACATGATTGTCTGTTTTCTTTTGCCTTCTCTGCTTTTACAGGTTGCTGTACGGTAAAACATGTTCTGCAAACCACCTATTTGAACATGGACTTCCCTCTAATTGTTAAAAAAGTCTAAAGGAAGCTGGATGCAAATGTCTATAAGGAAGACTTACAGCAGAAAAGTGTTCAAACCTCTCCAAAGTACAAAAGAAGCCATAAAGGTACACCTAGGGTTCATCTCCCTTGTAAGGTGAGTCAAAAGTGAACAGAGTAGTGGCTTCTCCCAGTGGTGTTTTCTCAAGGGCAAAGAAATAGAAAATAAACAGGAAAAGATTACAGACATAGGATGAGGTTTTACCTGGGAGAGGTAAAGGGCAACAGAAGAAAAATGTTAAAAGCAAATGAGACGTTTCTAAAATTCAGGTAGAACTCACGGAAACATACACAAAACAATGATGAATTTAATATGTCTCCTACTTGTTAGACTAATAAAGCTGAATTTGAAAAATCATGTATGCCTATATTTTGCAAAAGGTATTGCAATATTGATGTTGTATGATAAGAGGGACAGTAACCTTCATTAAAACTAGATTACGTGGACATCTGCACAGCTCTTGGTTGCAACGCAATGTGTGTTTTCTGCAAAAAAAAGATTTCTGAGAGGGCACGACCTTTCTGAAGAATAAACTGGTATCCTGCAGAGCCATGATCTGTGGTCAAGAATCAATACAGCCTTCTGAAGGTGTCTTGTTTGGTTTAGTGGAGAGTGAGCAAAACAGCACAATGTGCAGTATAAATCCATAACACTATTCAAATGTCATTTGAGGTGCCTGCAAGGTTAACAATCGTAGCTATCAAATAAGCTGTCAGAATGGCAGGAAGCTTTCGTTCACTGAGAGGTCCAAGGTCTAATGTGGTAATTAAACCCAGAATACAAAATAAACTGTTCTCATTCAGTGTACCAGTGTGCCAGAGAATCCTAATAAATAGTTAGCATTGCTGCTGCTCATGGTAACAAAACCATTACTTCTGCTCAGATGGCTTGGCCTTCTTGTAAGCATCTGGTGCATTAAGTGCTTTCTCTTGTTTCCAGGACCATTCCTTTGCAGTTTTCAAAGAAAAAAATCACTAAAAGCAAAATAAAAAATACTTTTTTACCACTTGTCAAAACTCCTATCCGGATGAAGCACATTCACTTTTCAACCAGCTCAGAGTGCTTTAGAGGCTGTAACACTGAGGTGGAGAGAAACAGCTGCTACAGAACAGAGCCTCTCAAATGTGTTACAGTATCTTTTGGGTCTGAGTTTAGAAGTGTTGGGGCACTGTGACTGTACAGGCCTGCACAACCCTGAAGTCACTTCAAGTGCCTTCTCTACCCTGGAAATCAAATTGGTCGCTTACGGAGAGGCTATGGAATAGCTTAAAAGCTACTACTGTTCTTCCCCTACTAAACCTTTCCTGTAGGGGGTGGTGGGGTGGGGGGGGGAAGCATCTGCTATATAGAGAGAATGCATAGGAGAATGAGGAGATTACGAAAAGGACTGCTTGGAGCATTCCCAAATTTAAAGCTGCTGGTCATAAAGAGGAATATCTTGTGTAAAGGCAAGTCCTCTGCACGAAGGAAGCTGAACGCTGCTGGCTGTCCAACAGGCTTCTCCAAAAGCAAGGGCTGGCAGGAGTCACCTCTGCCCAGCCTCCAAATATCACACTCACTGAAAGGCCAGCAACGGAAGGATATGGGATATTTTGAAATGTCTAATGTTCTAAGGACAAAGTCCCAGAGAGCAGGTCTTTGCTGAGCCTTCTTTTACAGCCTATCATCTTTAAATGGATAAATCAGACTAGGTTTCCAGAGTGACAGAAGGCTGGCTGCATCCCCTAGGAGTACTAAGAAGCATCAGACACTATTTTTCAGAGCTGAGGGAGTGCTATTCAACGATAGTCAGAAAGGGCCTCCGAATGGATTTCTCAACCTGAGATTTGGCCTCATAGACCTAAAAATGCAGACTGTATCCAGATACAATTAGCTTAAAAGCTTCTGTGATTGAATAATTGAGTATATCCATAGTGCAAACTAAAAGAGGGCAAGGAGAAAGCTCAAGCATAAGCATGAAAGCTCACATCACCCATATAATTGCTCAATTGTTGGTTCATTCCTAGCTCTGGTCACATACAGGGGACTTGATACAGCAATCGGTTTTAGTCACAAGACTGGTGGATATCAGGCCACAGTCTAACAAATATCCTGGAAATGCAGCACTCCAAGAGAAAATGAGGAGCTTTCATATTTCTGGTCTCTGGCCTAATACACTGTATTTTCCTTAGGTCCTAAACCATCCACAGCATTATTAATTACTTAGTTCTTCAAGGATTTATTAAAAAACAACAGGAAAAAATTTACGTTATGCTGGACTAGACATTATATTTCCTTGAAGAAAGCTAAGTCTCAAAGTTGGAGAATGTTAAGCTTTTAGAGTAAATGATTTAATAGTTTCTTAACTGTGGAATATACAGAGCAATAATTCCGACAAAAGGTGACTTATCTTTCTGGGACAGCTATCAAATTGCTTGTGCAGATTAAATACGTGCTCCAAACTGTATGCATACAGGTACTAAAATTGCAAAGTACTGCTGAAAATGTCCAAAATCATCCCTTGTGTAACTCTATTGAAGCCAGAGGAATTACGCTTGGGAGACATTTGTCACATTTATAGGCAGATTTCAATCTCTGTGACAGCAGAACAAAGGCCCCTGGCAGCAGGAACCCTGCCAAAAGTTCTCATAGAGGGAGAACACAAGGTGTAGGCACATGAGCCCCATTGCTGACTATTTCAAGCCCAAAAAGAGACTGAACCAGATTTTGTAGAAAAGGTCCAACCTACTGCCTCTTTCCTACATGCATAAGTAAGATCCCTGTGCAACCCCAGGTGGGTTTTACGGCTGCTCTCCCAGTGGGCCTCAGAACCATTAGTGCAACCTACAATATTTCCATCAACTTGATACATGCAAATGCCATGTCTCTGATCAGATCAGCAATCTACTGGGATGAGGCAGAGAAAGAAATAACTGCTTAAGACATTAAACTGTCCACTACTCTTCATCAGCTCCCCTCCTTCATCCGTCCCAGCTAGGGCACATTAAATAGAAAATGCAAACTGAAAAATGGACGGGTGAGTAAAATAAGGCATACATGAATTTGTTTCATGCTATGTGTGCAATGGAGTTGCAATTTCCATCAAAAGATTTCTGATGATGCCTGGTTTTGAGTGATCATCAGGAAGTTAATAACAACAAAATGGGTACACATTCAGTGTGTCTTCCATTCCAATAGAAGGTACTGTTCCAATGAGAGGAAATTATTTCCCAAATGAGCTGATACCTTAAAAAGCAGATGGAAGTAGGATGACAGCAACTACTACATTTTCTTTTGCCTTACTCTGCTTTTGCCTTAATAACGAGATTGCTGCTGAGCACTGACACAACTGGCCCCTCTTCCCATCTCCTTCACCTTAAACTTACTGAACAGACTGAAATTCTTAATGAGCCTTGGAGCAGAAAGGAGAAAGTAAAAGTATACAGACACACCACTTCATCAAGAGCCATGGAGATAATAGAAAATGGACATCACACATTACTGCATTTAATAAGACAAACAATAAAAGGAAACTAATGGTAAAATAATTCTTTGGTTTTGTGTGTTTTGGGGTTTTTTTAAATACACCTAGTAATACAGTAAATGCAATTCAAAGGCAGAAATATTAACTAAAAAGGATGATTAAGAAGCACAGTGGATAATTTTCTTTTCTGCTTTCAGTCTTAAACAGGGAGAGAGGAGTTGCTGTGCTCTCCTAAAGACATTTTTCAGGAACAGATCCTTAGAAATTGAAATCTCTAGGGAGAATCCTAAGTGCAGCAAATCACTGAGTACAAATCAGATACCTAGACAGCTCTGTAAAAAGGTTATTCACTATAGATTCAGTTATGCCATGAAGCCACAAATCATGGAAGGAATATAATGGCAACATCACTGTCAAGGACAATTGCCCATAGTTCCTGAGACAGGACATTGGGCCAAATTAGAGCACTCCTTGCACTTACAGTTGCAAAAAACCCAAACCAAACCAAACTAAACCCCCATTTCTTGACTTGCACAAATACCATGTGCTAATGGCCCTACTTCATTGAAAATCCTTCTTGTCTATATATTCAGCACCAGGAAAAAATCCTTTTTCCGTAGCTGTCAGTATATAGAGTACTGTAGACTACATAGTCAACAATAAAGTGTCTGCTTCTTTTTACAAAATGAATGATGCAAACAAAATATGTCCTAGCATGCAAAAGAATATTAAAAATCACAGTCTTGTGAGAGGGTCACTTATCAAATAAATAGCTAAATAAATAAATAAATAAATAGATAAAAATCCTGTAGTATGTTAACTCAAGACACTCTATAAAAGACTGCTCTTCTGAAAAACAGTAGACATCAATATGCTAAGTAGTACTATTCATTAGTGTATTAGAAGAGAAAGTTGACTAAATAGTTGAAGACTGCAGGGGATCATTTCAGTTAATGAAGTATGGAAGACTGTAAATAACTTCACACAGATTTGCACGTTAGATTGAATGAGAAACACCAATTTCTGGTAGAGGAAACGATCATTTCTATCAGGAACAAAAAGCTTAAGACTTCTAGTTTGAAATATGACATTTATCTAGACTTTACATTAAGCTTATCAGTAAACAATACATGTAAGTTTAAAAGAAAGGCGTATTTTTTGTAATTAAGTAGTGATATATAATATGATTTGTTATACAAAACTTCAGTGGAACTTCAGATTTCAACTATTTTTTTAAAAATGCAATAGGGAAGAATCTGAAAGATCCAAATTTCATCTTGATTCATATTCCAATTTTTAACTAATTAACAAGCCTTTCATTGACATTGTTTGCAATAGGATTTTATTGCAATGAAATCTGCATGCTCCCTGAGGCCCTTTTCTCTGTAGCTTGTTTTTGGTCTTATTTGTATGAACACTGTAAGATAAGGCAAATGGGTTTGGATTCAAACCCTTATATCTTCCACACTTTATTAAGAAAATAACATTTTTTTCAGAAGACCTTTTAAGAAGGCTGTGTCAAACATTCATACTGGGTTAACCTGAAGCATTGAATGTCCCAGAGGGATACATACCAGTCATATGGAAGTTATCAACTCTGCACCAACCAAAAAGCAGATCTTTGCCTTTACTGTATTCAACACTCTTGAGGAACTACATGTATTTGGAAAAGCAACAGGTAACTAAGTAGAAAGTCAGTACATGAAAAAAAAGATAGGTTCAGGTAGAAAAAAATAATAAGTGGGCTGAATGGCTCACTTACTAGAAGATCAAGTTGTCACATGCAAAACATTCAGCTAAAATCTGGAAAGCTTACAAACACAGAGATTACTAGAAGGCATAAACATTCTCTTCTTGCTAAATTTACATAAAGGAAAACTGTTCTCTAAACATGTGGGAGGCTTTTTTTTTTAAATAAACAGCAATATTGCAAATGTAAGTTCCAAACATCCAGTGTATAAATGCTACTGAAGCCCCTACTCTTCCCATACTTCTAAAAAAATTATAAGAATATCACATATATAGGTATATGTGGGTTTAAGTATTTAATTACAATGATTATGTTTTATTAACACAGTGAATGTAAAAAGCTCACACTGTTAAAGCAGCTATTCATACATTATGAGTTATTTTACTAATATTTGGAGGGATCAAGCTAGGTCAGATGACTCATATTCCTGTATCTTTGAGAATTCAAACACAAAGATGATGCAGCACAGTGAGTCTTAGCATTAGAGTCTCTGGGGCACATGCTTTAATAGATTCCTATTCTAAACCCACTTTTATTCCTTCTCTGCAGTGATAAAGGAAATATAAGATTTAGGGTTTACTTTTAAGCGTGAAGACCTGTCTGTTAGAAATGCCTGTCTCCCTCAGCTATTATTATTAAGGAAACCTAGGGCAAATAACCTGCTAGTTTAGAAACATCAAGAATATTCCTAAAGCTAGAAGTCATGAAAATTGCTACTAAGACAATAAATAGAGGAGAAAGGTAAGTAAACCAAGTCACATATTTTCAAGGCTTATCTCTAGGTATTCTGAACTCCAATACCACTTATGATCTAGGGAGTCTCCCACATCATTTTATCTTGGTGGATGATCCTGCATTTACAACAAATAATCCAAGGACTTAGAAGCTGTTACACAGAACTCACATCATGGCATGTTTTACATAAACATAGCAGTACAGAAAAGTGTAAACTGTATCAGAAAGCAGGATCTAGAGATTAGCAGAAACAAGTGAGCACTCAACAAAAGTGGAAAGAAATTAGGAAGCTAGAATATCCTTCCACCACACCAGAGTTAGACAAAATTACTCTACCACTGAGCTCTTACACTGAACGCTACAGCAACCAGTACTTCAGATGGAACAGGAATATATCCACCTCTTCCTATATTTACTGTCAAGTAATCAAAGCTCTGTTTTCTTTCCTAACTAAATGAGTGCATATGGGTTGCATGCCAGGACAGACCAAATAGTGCCCTCAGTCTAGCCTGCACAGAAGGAAACAATCCCTCAACGTATGATTGCTCACATCATACGTTGCCATCAATATCACCTGCTCTTCAACCTATACATTCCCAGAGCCTGCTAGCACTACCCATGGCATGACTAAAACCTGTTGTTCTCATGCCCATCCATCTAATGCAGCAAGAGCATGGTCAGAGCCTTCCAGTGGGCTTTCACAGGAATTACAGAAAATAATCTCTTAGGTGAAGGTTACACACAGGTGGGTAGTGACTAGTAGAAACACCCTTGCTGCTAAAGTGGCTTATGCCAGAGAGAGCTCAACTGGGACAGTAAAGTTGAGGCAGGGTCAGTAGAGATGGCAGGTCTGGAAGACCAACATTGCTTCACTCTCTAGCTAAGCAAGTTTTATCTGAAAAATCTGAGAGACACCTTAAACAGGGAGGTCTACAGTGCCATTTTTGCAAAGTCACTGCTGAGGTCAAAACCATACTTTCAATAATCTTGACCATGCTCTGTCTTTTATGTCATTACTATGTAGGTTCTTTTTCACCCTGGTGAATTACCACTCTTTATGATCTGGAATTCTTCAAGGAGAGCTGGAACCTCACTACCTCCCTAATGTATCACTATACAGACAAAAGATTAAGAAAAAAAAACAGTGGGATTCAGGAGCGGGGGAGGCTATCCCACTGATTTGATAGACTCAAAAGGTTAATCTTCAGCTACATCTTGCTCATTAGTCTAAATATACATTTAAAACATCAGTATGCTTAAAAGTACTTTGTCAGTACCCATTAAGAATGTGCATTGCATATTTCAGACGTCTTAATAGTAATAGGTGCTGAAAAGCAGGCACTGTTCATCTTTCTAATGAGTGGTTTTCCCTCTGAGTGCACTAGGAAGCTATGATGCACCATAAAGTGACACCGGTATGCCCTGTGGACATGCAAGAGCAACACATTCTGTGAAAATCAGGCAATTAAGAGGTGTAAAGTGTAAGCATGACTCCAAAGTAGATATTCTTTCAGGTCTTCATTGCAAGTCCTATTTCATCACACTGATATAAGGGAGGTGAAAAGGTCTAAAAAGATCTTTCCGATACTGGCCATGTGGACAGTGGAAAATGTGGACAGCTGAATGTGGACAGCTGAAAAAAAGGAGCCACTTGTAAGGTTATTATTCCACCTCTGAGACATGATGAACTCTTTCACATCATTCTGCTAATGTAGCTACACTGCGGAAGTAAATATCCTGCAGCAGATAGATTAACTGCATCTGCCAGTTAAGGACCAAAACAATCTCTATACGGCTAACCATCCCTGGGCCTCAGGCCCTGCGGTGAATAACCTCCCTCTGGGTTGGACCAGCAGTACAGTGCCCCGCTGTCCAGTCCCACTCCTTCATGCAGTGTCTTGTGGTCCTTAGACATAATTGTTTGATTTTTTAAAGTTGTTTCAGTTCAAATACCTGAAATAATAGGAAGGCTGTTGTACAATCTGTCAGCGCAGAGCGGTGTGTGTACACAGCATGCTGTTAAGGGAACGAAGGATACGGCATCAGAACATATGGTGTGTTTGAAAGTACACGGCCTGTTGGGATGGCGTAGAGGACTCTGTAGGGCAGAAGAAACCAAACCTGGGATGGTCCTTGTTGAGGAACAATTTGTCCTCATAGTAAAGCGTCTCCTGAACTGCAGCTGGGTTCACCTCGGAGGGAGGGAATACTTTGGTTTGCTTCACCGGAGAGCCAGGAATTAACTAATGTATCTATCACTTCACAAAGAAACAGCTGATTTATTTGACATTGCCAACACATCCAAAGTTTCCTTTTCCACTGAAGCTGCAGGAACAGGTTGTGTAAGCACACATCTGGTGTGACAGCAGTTCTGGAAAACGTGAAGGTAGGAGTTAAGGGCTGCACAGCTAAGTACAAGCTAGTGGCAGGGAAACAGTGCCATGGTAGTGAAGATTATGGTCACTGGTAATGATGGAAATGAGCTTCACCTGGCAGATCTTCTAACACTGCTCACACCGAGGAAGCGCAGTCTCCTGTTGCTCCTGGCCATGCCAGATGGGAATGAGTGTATGTGCAGTACTGCTCCCCTCGGGGTGGCAGCCCAGCTGGGAAGTATGAGCATGAATACCAGTAGTGAAGGTCCAGTACCGCTTATTTAAAAACGTAAAGACCATGAAGGCAACTCTCTGCCTCTAACAGGGATATAGCATACTCCCAGCTCTTGCACAATGGGTAATAACACATGAGCAACTGGATTCTACTTTCAACATGGGAAATGAGAGGGTTGCCAGGCTTTGAGCAGGGCGTACCTTCTATATCATGCTACAAAAAATGGGAATGCAAAACAGCCATCACGTAATTTCAAATACTTTAAACTGAAAAGTGCTGTTTCCTCCCTCCCACCACTCACGTGCACACAAGCTTGTACACACATGAGTAAGAGTAACATATCAGCATCACATGGGCGCTGCACATGGCTCTGAGAAACCCCCACAGCCAAGCGCTGTGACTCACGACATAATTGCTACCCTTCAGTGGAGGCTAAACATGACAAGCAAGGGCTGGAGGCTAGCCATGACAAGCATGGGCCAGACCACCCTGCATCACTCCACTGAGGAGTTGGGGAATGCTTCAGGAACTGATGCATTCAGCCTTGTAGATGTAGCCTACCTGTGACAATGGCTGAATAAATGAGTATGCAAAAGGTAAGCCTAGACTCCTGATGACTTGGTAGTGTCAGATAAGCTTGTTCATATTCTCTTTCCTTATTCCATTACTGATTCAATTGTTTACCACAAGGGGAGCACATTGCTCACTGAGGAATTGCTGTTCACCAGAACTAAACACAGAGGATAACAGCTACATGGCTACATTTTCGCAGCTGTTTGCTACAGAGATTTTGGGATACAATTAAAAAAAAAACAACCAAACAAACAACTTTTCCACCAATAACTGATGTATGTAGTAAACGACTGCTGCTTGTCCTTTGGAAGATCATGTAATTTCAATTTTAAAATATGTATCATCTTCAACTTTGTTCCACCATTTTTTCTACTTTAGGCTGTGCCTACTACTGCTATTCCATAAACTGTCCTTTAGGCTATCAATAACATCACATGAAACCTCTGCTAGTGCATCTGGAAATTGTTGAAAACCCCACAGGTAGGAAGGAAGGAAAAGCAGAAGTAGAATGGAAATGTATTCCTTAAAAGCCAGAGGTTGAAAGAAATGCTTTAAATAGTGTCTAGGTATTTATAAAAAGAATCAGTCCATGCCTTTTGGAAATATCCAATTGAAAAGTTAATATTCATTATTTTTTCTTAATAAAGCAACTAAGAGGAAAAAATAATTAGTGCCAGAATCTTTGCAATTGACTGGATGAAGCTGATCAGTTAATAAAGTACTTGGGACTGTGTTCTTATGTCTAGACTAGAAGATTTGGTATATCAACACTATTAAGCGTTCATGCTATAATTATGGAACATTACTGGGCAGGAAATTTATCTATGAACAGGAATTATTTTGTGTATCTGCAAACTTTTTTTCTGATGAATGATGTTTAGCTACAGTTTTTACAGAATTTAGATTAATTCATCAGTATTTCAACAACATGGCACTTTCCAGGAAACAAAACAGTGTTTAAATTCAGAGAGTCAGCCTGATAGTGAATGCACAGACACTAATTTAAAAATCACCATTTTGATAAACTGTGAAGAAGAATGGGTAAATTAGTTGGTATAAATCCGCACAGACGCACTGCAATTGTCAACTTATATTTAATTGAATAAATGGTATCAATGCCACAATACAATTTTGAATACTGAGTGGTAACCAAAGCAACATTAACTGGGGAAGGGAAATACACAGGACTCAAACTTAGCCCTAGATGACCATGAACTTAAGGCCTTTGAAACTATTTGTTGCCTTTGTATCTGAAAAAGGATTTTACAGATACTTTCACTTATTTTAAAAATTTTTATTTTCTTTCTCTAAGACAGACAAGGGGAACCCTGGTAAGGAAATTGCATATATATAAAGTAGCTCAAAACCCAAGGACAGATTTCACTTAGAGTAAATAAATACATTCCTCAAACACTCCTGTAACACAGTACATCCACAGGGTATGTGAAACACTGGTGACATGAGCTTTGGAAATTGTACCTTTACTTAAAAATATCTCTCACCTCTAATATACAGTGTCTGTTAAAAAAGGATCTCCTTGTGTCCCATCCTCACCCTCAAAACACAGTTGGAGCAAAATTCTTGGTTCCATTTGTCCTCTACATTTGCAACTGGATAAACTTATTGCTGTCAGTCTTCTCTAAATTAACATATCTTCTTATGCCTTTTAAGTTCATATAATGCACTATTTGAAGCAGGGACCTGATTTTTCTCATGTGCTCAAAATGCCTATTACACTTCAGGAAATGCAAGAGCAACAATTGTTTTCACAGCAAGTCAGATGCTTACACTGTTACACTAGGATGTATCAACTTAACAACTTAATTCGCTATTACCAACTTTGATGAGATTTGCTCTGGAGTTAAAACACTGTAAGAAAGTCTGTTTTACTACAACTACCTGTATTTTACAGCAGTGAATTAAAAAAAAAAAAAAAAGTCACTAGACCTTTAGCTTCTGAAGAGGTGTGGATTTTACTCTTTTCTCCAAGTTTCCAGTAAGACACACTGTGGGCTAGCGTATACACTATACAAAATAAGATTGGGTCTCCTGGGCCACACCTTCTATAAATTTTATTCCTGACAAGAGCAGCAAAAGCAACAAAGAATAGTCTACAGAGACATACTAGAAAACCATAAACATAGTATTAAAAAGCTTGGAAAATGAGAATTAACCACTTTGAAGCAGCACTGCCTCTGCAGTACTGCTTCCACTTTCCATTCAAAGGCAAATAAATTCTCCATGACAGCTCCTAATGGCTTCCACAGCTGCTCACTGAACTTGCCCCTCAAATTACAGGGTAATAAAAGAATAACAACCCTTGACTGACTAAATGAGGAGGTGGGTCCTCCCAGTAAAAGCATGTCTTTCATTACTTGCCCTTTCTTTTGCTCATCCAGTAAAGTAGTATCTCACAACTACTACTAAACAGCTAACAATTAACAGACTAATATATCTTTATTCCACTTAAATAATTCCCTGGAGCATCACTGTGGTAATGCTCTAGAGCTGGGTTATCGTTTGTTTAAAAGTTAGCAATGTAGTAATAACAACAACCCTTACTTCAAGTAAGCATACCAAGGCACTTGGTATTACCATCTCTGTAACATCATGTTGTCAGGTTTCTTCTTCCAGATTATTATAATTTTTGCACAACACATAACTGCATGTCTGTCGAATGCTGCTTTTCCTATTCATCTGTTACTAGCTTGTCAAATTTTGGTTTCCTTCATAGGAGGCTACCTACATATATCCTGAAAATTTGAGAATTTCATCTGTGAATATGTCTGTCCTGACCTGCTTTCAGCTTGACATCCCCACAAAGAGGAAAATAATCTAAATGTAGTTGATACAAACAAACAAGAATTTGCCTGGATAACCACATTGCTACAGGTGAATTTCTGCCAATATAACTATAAAATTCAGATGACAGCCTCTCATATTCTGTCCTATTTTCACACATGCAAGATTCTTTAAAGTACTTTGTGTGTAACAAAGCTAGAGGCCTGATCCTCACAAATTCTGAAGTCAAAGATTATGTGACCAGTTTTTAAGGGTACTGATGTCCACTGCGCTTCAACATCACTTTGAAAAGGCTCTCACTGCACTGAGCACCAGACAAAAAAAAAAAAAAAAAAAAAAAAAAAAAATTTTCAACGCACCCACCCACCC
>NW_010117637.1:72498-80186 GCF_000699245.1 Pterocles gutturalis
GAGTTATTCAAGGCAACCACACAGCCTCTAACCTCACTGGACACAACAATATTCTTACCTCAGCTTTCTTAAACCAGTTTTCCAAACGTGGTGCAACTCTTGTTTAAAATGGTTATTATACAACATTATGTTGTTGTTCCCTTACAATGCATAGGAGCTGACACTGTAAATGAAAGACAAGCCAGGCTTAAGATAAAGTCAGTAGTAAGTGAGGTAGAATAAACAGAGATTTAAAATTGTTACAGATTCCTCATATGAAGAAAGGAATCTCCTAATGCACACTCCTCCTTGACACAGGAAAATAATGGACATGCTCACCTCCTCCTCTACAGGCATCCACTAGCTGGGATTTTTCTTTTTTATAAAGTTATATATCTAACAGCTTGACAGGAATTTTAGAAAAGGAAAGACTAAGTACTATAATGTCTAAAATAGAAAACAACGTGAGAAATCAAAGTAATTTCCAAAACTATTTCAATAAGCAGCTCTGATGTTGATTTTGTTTTCATGCTGATGAAGTCAACATGCTGATGTTGATTTCATTTACCAATGCAGATCATTGATCATACCACATCCTCTGCATATAAATGTGAATAAGATAAATTAAAAAGTAAATATAAATTATATCTGATAACTTTTGTGGTTTTTTTTCTAAATAGTTAGTATGTGAATAAAGATATTTTCTATGCTTTCTACCATTGATATCGTCTTAACAGTTATGCCTTCTGAAAGTAAAAACTAGAGCTGTTCATAGTTTGGGAGTAGAAGATTTTCATCCATACACACTTCCTTCCATCTAGACACCTGAACACCAGGAATTTACAAAGTCACTTAATAATTCGTTATTTCAGTCTATGATTCTATGATAAACTGGCACACGAACTATGATCCATTTATTCTATCTTCATCAACTGTTTGATGCACGATGTAAAAATAATTCTGTGAGAGCAAGTCCATTCAATTTCCTTTGCCACTTCCATTCTCTTTGGAGTTTGTCATCCTCCTTTTTTGAAAATACCAGTGACTCCTTTTTGCACAAGAGTAACAGGGCTTTTTTATCAACATTATCAGGAAATTCCAATTTCATGGGAAGTTTTGGTTTTTTTTTTTTTTGTGTATGTTGATCAGCTTTATCACATAAACTGGAGTATGGATATATCTTTTCTCAGTGAGTTGTAAAACAGAGTCTCTGACACATTTTATAGCCAGCACAGTATGATGGGACATTGCTTTCTAATTTACGGTTAATTTCTGCTGAATTTGTAGCTCTTTATCATACATTAATGTTTTTAAAACTTCTTGCAATTGAAATACCATTTTGATCCTACTTTCTATCACATGAAATCACATGAAATCACATGAACAAAGATTGAAATATTGCCCTACATTTTCCACACACTTCTCTAACTAAATGGCATTAAGGAGTATAGACTGGATTATATGTACTGGCTGTACTGGCTGATCTTGTTTAACTGACCATAAAACAGTGTTGTAAAATGTACATATGTTGGTTATTAAGCTATTGTACTGGGTCTGGCTGAGCTGGGGTCAGTACGCCCACAGCAGCCCTCCCAGTGCTGAGTGTGACCCTGGCAGCCAGCAGGGGGTGTGTAACACAGCTGGGGAGGGGGCGGAGCCAGGACAGCTGACCCGGATTGGCTGTTCCATACCATGTGACCTCAGCTCAGCCATAAAAGCCAAGGGCAGGAGGAGGAGGGGGGCATTGGTTACTGGGTTTGTCTCCAGGAGCAGCTGCTGCACACACTGAAGCTCTGCTTTCCCGGGAAGCGAGAAGACATCACTTACTGAGGGGAAGTAGAGAATAGCATCTTTGTTTACCTTTTGTTTCTGTGCATGGCCTTGGCCTTTGCTTTAATTAAACTGCTTTTATCTTAACCCATGAGTTTTTCATCTGGTTCTCCCCCTTTATTTTGCTGAAGGGGGAGTGATAGAGGGGCCTGGTGGGCACCTGGCATCCAGCCGAGGTTAACCCACCACACTGACTGTGACAAGCTCTAGGTACATAGCAAAATAAGAAAAAAAAAGAAAAAAAGAAAAAAATAGAAAATATGACTATGAGACATTAGATGGCATTTTTGAGTTAGTACCGAGTAAATGCCCAGACTGATGTTATGTGTTGCTGGAGGCAGAGTCTTTCATGTCAGATATGAAACTGTGGTCCTGATTGTTTATAATTAGCGGGTCCCATGGCATTTTTTTGAGGGACTCAGGGAAATAAGGTCTAGCATCCTGGCAAGATTCCAGTGTTGGTAATTACATTATATCCCTAATTTTTTTTTCCCCTTAAATTGCAGCTGGGGAAAAGAGTTCATCTCCTTTTTAACATTTATAAGGAGAAAAACCCAAACCCCACTGTTCTCGTGTTGCTGATGGGAAGGTTTGCAGTGCTTCTAATCCAAAAAAGACTGTGTGAAGTGCCTGCAATTGCACTTTAGGGCAGTGCAGGACCAATATGAAGTATTGTTTTTAATAAAAAAGAGTAAACCTGTTTTTTCTATAACACAGTTATATTACTAATTTTCTTTCAAAAACAACATGCATTTATCATAGCAACCCAAAGCAGCAGAAATACATAGGATTTTGCAGGTTCTTCACAAAAATAATTACCCATTCTGGTAAAGTCTGGTGATTCCCCCAGAAGAGATTAGATTTTATTATATTCGCTAGAATATTTATCATCTCTTAGAAAAAGTATATTCTTCGGGTTCAGACTACGCAGCCTTCTGTGATATTAACGCAGTGAGAATGCTGTGGATAGACACCTTAACAGAGTTGGCAAAACTAAATTTCGGTAGCAGAAGGAAATCTTTTGCCATCTTCCTTTGTTCATCTCCTTTTAGGGCTACATTATCTAGTGGCTATTTTTCTGCATTACTTGTATCATGTCAACACTTCTGCTGAAGAACCTTTTGCTTTCCACCAACCTAGATTTCTGATACAATTCTCCGTAAACCAGGAAGAACAAAGAATTGAGTGCAATTACACTGTACCATTTTGAGCAGTGGACGCACTGTTTTTTGATAAAAAATCTGGGCATTTTTCCTTGAGGAATATAATGAAAAAGGAAAAGGGAATTGGAAGGCAGAGCTTTACTACAACTTGGGATTCAGGGTCAAGGGACCTGCCCTGACCGGAAAGGGACATTAATGCTTCTCAAGAAGTGATCCACACTGTCCACACTATCGAAGGATCCTGATCCGTTTTCACTCTGAACAACTCTGGTACCTTCTAGCATGCCAGATGGTATTACCCCAAATCCCAGAATTGCAGAGAGATCGTGTGTCCCTCCTTTATATATATGTGTTGGTAATGAAATTCCTCAAAGTCTCTTTGCATCCTCTGAGGGTGGCAGTGTAGGGGTAGCAGAGACAGCCCTACCTTGCTACAAGAGATACTGCTACTAGAATCAGAAGAAAATCACTGCAAAGTACGAAAGTCCACAGAGAGAAAGTCTGACTTTGTCACCTCTAGTTAGCTATTGCTGTCCTGAATTATTTTTAATGGGTAAAACTCCCATCTTTTTGCTTTTTGTGTATGTCTCAGTATTATTTGAGGGCTCTAAGGATATAAAAGTTGTCTAGGTAGTTTCCAGCACTCAAGAAGATAACAAATGCATTTTTTAAAGCAGAACAATCTGAAGCTTGTTATTCTAGAGGCAAATTGTTAACCTTTTCACTATGTAATGGTCCATGGACCTGAAGAAAAGACTAGGATGTGTATCATAGTTCCTTTTATTTTCTCCCTTTATTCTTTAGAGATTTGATTCACCTCAGATTAAAAGGCTGTTCTTTCTTTGCCTCTAAGTTTTCCAAAAATAGAGCCTCGGTTTTAAATATCATTTACATCAGAGTCAAAAGAATAATCACATAAATAAGAATTTATGAATAATTAATCACAACTGCTATTACATTAGCACAATACTATTTTTAATTTATGGGGATGATAATGGCTTCTTTACCAACCCGGCAAAGGACAAGTAGCAATTAAATTAGCACACCGATTAACTGATGAGTCATTGCATAGGCATGCAGAGATTGATTGATTGATTGATTGACTGATGAACTTTTTCACTGTGGTCTTGCCACAGCGTATCTGAACAACAAAGAAAATCTTGTGTTACAAACAGTGCCCTCAACCACAAAAAGATGATAAAAGTTCCACAAATACAGAGAAGTACTGTAATTGCTATTTTCACTGAAAGGGAATTATTTTGCTCTCAACAAAAGAAAGGATGAAATCTAAACCCTGTTGCAGCTGCCATAATCTGCTGAGTGCTTACAATTCAACGGGGAGAAAAGAGCCCTGCTGAAGTGCCACAGTAATGATACTTCTGCCTGAAGAGTAACTGAAACTTTCAAAACACTCAAAATGTGGCCATTTTTACATTCCTGATAGTGAAAGAAAATGTGATGTTTTCCTTCTGAAAATGCCAGATAAGATACACACTCCAGTTTTGTGCCTTTTTTCCTCGTTTCCCTACCCAGATGTCTACTAATTCGTACAGCTCCATGGAAACAGAATAACTGACTGAAAACATAGTGAAAGAGCAGATACAAAAGAGAATTTGAAGAAGCTTTTGGTTTTGTATTTCTTTCAGGTAGCAACAGGTGAAACTAATAGTTAAAATGTATTTAAAAGCAGCAAAAGATAAAAGCCTGGTTCTCCATTTTTCTATGATAAATTAGGCTGGTATTTCAAAGGAAAATACGGCAGATGAAGGCGGTTGGAATTTTTGCACAAAAATAGTTTCTCATTTGGCTTGTAGAACTGAACCTTTCCAGAGAAAAGTGGTGTTGCTTTTAGCAAAGATGTAATTACTGGTCACCATCTGTGAAAGGGAGCACATATGCACCTACATCCAGTATACATCCAATAGACAGGTGGCCACAAAGCTCATATGTGATGTTTGAGAGACAGGTTGACACTGCTGTTCTCCCTGATTCAGACATAAAACTTCATCTTTATACTCTTGGTTTCATTCTGAAAGATACTGGTTTTACTCCAGTACAGTGCTGGGAATAGCTTTGAAATACCAGAGGTGTCTTAAGAGTGACAAAATTGTTTCCTTTCTTCCTTTGCTTTCAAGACCTAAATACTGTCTACAGATACAGAAAAATTTATATGACTTACAGTCTGCTTTCTGTTACCAAATTATTCAGATGGGGTATTATGAAAAAGAAACTCATGTTATGAATGTTCATGCTGACACTATATAAATTTATACACTAAATTGTCTATTACATATAGAACATATCTTTATTCTAAAGTTTAGATTTTGTTTTGTTCCTGTACTCAGACTGATTAAGACATTTCTTAATACCAAAAAAATGTGCATAATATGACAAAAACAAAACACATGCTCTAGAGAAAAGATAAAAGTTCAGTTATGATGGAGTGAACGGAGACGTGATTATTTAGTCATCAAATCAAATAAGATGAATTAATAGTGACAGCTTCTAGATCCTTTATTCCAGTGTGTAATTGGAATCCTTTAAACACAGGTCTTTCTTTGAAAATCAGATGTCCCTTCAAATTCATGCAAACCATTATACTCCAATATCTACATCTATAACTGGAGATCAAGGGAGAGTCATACAGCCTAAGTGTTAACAGAGAGGTAGCTGTGACATTCCTACTATTTTCAACAAGGAGGAAGTCAATGTTCTGCGGACAGCAATTAGATCTTCAGTGGGTCACTGTCTGGAGGTGTGTAGATAGTTCCATTTTTTATGTGGATAGCTGAGGGACACCATGTTTCCCACCCAGGAATTTAAGTACAGAGTTTGTTCCCAATCACAGAATCAGTCACTGATTGGTTGAGGTTTGAAGGGGCTTCTTCAGGTCATCTTGCCCAACTCCAACTGCATTTCCTACACAGTTTCTCAGATAGGTTGTGCTTTGTTTAAACGACTTGGAAACGGGGGGCTGTTGCCTACTCCTCGTTTCCCAGATGGCTGGGACAGCCCCTGAGCAGCTCCAGGGAAGGAGACTGCTGAAACAGGAGTTTCAGGATGGAACAAACTCACCCCACTTCCCTGCCCAAAGGCAGGCACCAGGCAGACGTGGGCATGGTGTTTTGACAGCTCCACTGGTTTGTACAAAGGCTTGCTTATCTCTGAGGCAGGGTGATTAAAAATATGCAGAGAGGAGCAGAAGCAGACTAGCAACACAGCAGCCAGGTGGAAGAACTGAATCCGTGAATAAAAGCACATCTCCTCACCATACTGTGTTTCAGGAACAATACTTTGACACAACCCTATTTATTTCACAAAGAAAGTACAAAGAGGGATTCAACCTCACTGTCACTTTCTCCTCTAACACAAAGGATCCTCTGGACTCTAATTACTAGCTAACTTCTCACATCAAGAAAGGGAAATGCTGGTAGGAGACACGGAACTTATTCTGAAGGAGATAAAATTGTGAGCAGGTTTTTCTGATTAATCACAAAAGAGGAGATTCCAGTATGTTTAAAAACCTCTGAAACAGACACAGTAATTTGAAATAAGGCTAAAAGACAAGAGGTTCAAAAGGGGATCAAAGCAGGATCTGGTGGTTTCTGAGAAAACGAGAAGCTGACTTTAAAAACAATGTTAAACCTTCATTGGATTAGCAATTACCAAAGGTTTCAGTAGAAAAGCATCAGAGGAACTGACGAAGTGACCAGCAGCCTGTCTGTCATAATTTTAAAAGTTTTGCATAAAGCAACTAACTCTAGTCAAACTTTTGTTCTGAATTTGCTAATGGAAGTGACCTATAACTTGAACTTAAAAGCTCCGAAATCATGTTTCACAAATGTAGTGTAAGTCAGTCATCTGGATATGAAATTGAGCTTGCTATAATACTTTAACAGATTTTATATATATAAGAAATCTATTCATAATATACTGACATTCAAAGGAAGAGACATTAGGCTGTTCCAACTCAAAAGTTCTTTTTTTTTTTTTTTTTCTTCTGCCAGAGGAAGAGCTTTATTTGAATTACAGCCAGAATGAATGGTTGTAGGCAACAGCAATGGGGTTCCTAAAAGTCACTCCAAATTGGCTAGACATGTTAGAACTCTGGGGCACAAGGCTTTCTCCCCAAACGTGCCAATACTATGCAGATCTGGCACAATCCTTGTAATACACGCTTCAGTGTAAGTAGTTAATTTGAGCTGGCCAAAGCCCAAGCAAAAGAATGTGAAGCTGCTGTCAGGCAAGAGAAATGAATGCAAAGGCTGTACTGACAAATTCAGCGTGGTAAACCCACCACCAGCTTATGTGCATTTAAAGAATTAAACAAAGAATTACTGGATGACTTGCTACTTTTAGCCTGATCACTACACCTAGACATAGCTAATGTACGCTAGCTATCCTAGAAGCAACATACTTAAAAACCGTGTGAAGCTATTTAACGATCTTCAACCTGAATGGAAATAAACCTAATTTGTTTCAAAGCATTAATTCACATTGGTTTTACGTTTACAAAATTAACACTGAGGTGGTACAAAATTACTGGATCCAGTGGATCCTTGAAGCAATGACAAGCTTTATATGAGTCTAATCTTACTGATGCATATTTGGGTTTTCTACACTTGCATCAATTTCTGCACAGACTGCGTGAGAAACCACTTCTGTTATCAGCAGAGAAAACTGATTCCGGAAGAGAACTCTTGCAGGTGCTCCTGT
>NW_010117637.1:80217-84691 GCF_000699245.1 Pterocles gutturalis
TTCCTGCTTTTGAGAGAGCTGAACAAGTGTACTGGAGAAGACAGCACAAGAGTGAAAATGAGCATGAGAAGGCAATGGTTTTTTACAATAAAAATTTCGATTTCAGGGTGTGGGTTTTTTTTTTTTGCTTTTTTAGAGAAGAAAACGCAACATGAGATAAAGGTCATGCTTAAGTTATTAAACTGCTTTCAGTGTTATCTGTGTTGGAAGAAGCTTGGAGCCAAGGTGAGCTTTATTCCTTTTCAAGAATTCTCTTGAGTCAGGAATCTCAGAAGGAACTTAACAGATGGTTTGGAATTTTGCAGTGTTGCAGTAATATAAAAGGCTTCAGTTTAAGTGGGGTAATGCTAAAGCCTTAACCCTTCAATAGTTCCCCCAAAGGACAACTATAAATACTGTCCTAAGTAGAAAAACAAATAATTCATCATTAAAAGGAATACTTGTGCTCCAGAAGTCATGGCTACTTGTCTCAACAACCACAGAACAGAAAATTCTTCCAAAACAAATGCAGGATTACTGCAAAATAGGTATGAATTACCTATAAGCAAATAAACAAAAACAAGACAACAGAAACCCCACAACTCTAATAGACCTGTTAGTAAATGACTGAAAAAATGCTTGGAAAACACAGTCACTCTGAAATCTACCATGAGTAATGCAATCAAACATTTCCAACTGTGACAGGAGAGTATCATAGGGATATCTACATGAACTGCTTAATCCACTCCCAGAATCCCTGAAGTGTCTTAAAATTTGGCTTGCACTGCTGTAAAAGGTCTCTGTCTGACTTTGATATGGAGATCAGTTTTCTGGCTTTCCAGAAACACTGAGCCAACACTCAGGATCGCTCCTGGCATATCATGCTGAAGACTCATTTTCTCAATGGCCTCTTCATTTTAAATGCAATGGATTTATTTTCTCTCTCCTACTTTTACAGCATCATCAAGGCTCATCAGCAAGTTCTTGTGGAAATAGGAAAGAAGTGTATTGTTAACAACATAATATTGTCTGTCTTCTCTAAGGGCTTAACATGCAACAAATTGCAAGATCTCGATGCAAATCTGTGGTGCTTCATCACACATCAAGAGAAAGCTTACAATAAGGCAGATCCGAACATACAGAACTGTTATCCAGGAGTAGGTGAGAGGGAGCTCTGTTTATGGGTATGGGTGCTGCCTGAATGCAGTGAAAAAAGTGTATGTGAACAAAGAAAGTTACGAAATTGTATTGTATAAAAATTGCTGGTGACTTAGTCCTTCCAAAAGCCATACCCCAGCTTTAGAATAAGTGTATCTTCCTGTTGAGTGAAATGCTAACAGAAAGCAGATTATGAAGACACAGACTGTAATCATTAAAAGGCTTTGCTGTATTGAAGGGCAAGGTTATGGAACACTAATTTACACAACAATCTTTCAGACACATCCGTCTAGCCGGTCATCCCTGTGCTACCTTATAATCAATAGAGAGAAATTAGCTCCTCCAGAAGGTTATTAATTTTATTCTGGTTGAGAAATGTGAGGTGACTAACTGCTCAGGACAGAACTGATGCAAGAATAGTGATCTAGATCTTCCCACAACATGGCTCACAATAAAATAAGCATGAACAGAATTGCTACATTTGCACAGTGACTGAGAAACGTAGGCATTTTACAGAGGCTACCAAAGCCCTTGTGTGCTTCCAAAATTATGTCATGTCCTGGGTGTTCAGGTCCCAGTTTAAAGCCCAGTTCTCAGGGGTGCAAGCTTCAAAGCAGGATTTTGCAAGAGGAATGACTTAGACTTCATGTCTAACAACAAAATGACAGATCCTCAGTCTATTGATGATCCTTGGCAATGGTCAGGTCTTTCTTTATATGCACACATCAGATTAAAGCATTTAATCTAACCCATCTATTGTTCAATTTAAACAATCTACCCAGCAAGTTTGTAAAAGATAGCCAGACACCTATCAGTGTAGCTAAGGTCACACAGTCTTCAGGTTGAAAAAATATTAAATTTAACACCAGTATGTATTTATTTTTTCTATAAAAAGGGCATTAACGAAGAATCTACTTCTGACTTAGATCCTTACCGGTGTTTAACCACAATGACAGTCTCCACTGAGAAGCTATTACATCTCAGTGAGAAGATTTGGAAGGAATTGATATTTCAGTGAAGTTGTACATCAGTGTATGTGGTTCATTACAAAGTGAAATGTGCTCTTTTGCATTTAAATGGGCAAGGAGATGAAAACATTAAATTGTGTTTCATTACAAATAAACATAAGACTGTCCATTCATTATACTCGCTCCCCCTGACTCAGCTGGTGAGCAACCAGATCACTAATAGAAGCTGGATATATGTGAAAATCTGGTATCTCGATACCATTTTATAGGTTTGTTCCTCTACTACACTTACAGAAAGATGTTGATTTGCATCCTGCAGAGTAACTAATATTCTGTAGCTAATTGTGTGCACTGCCATGACAGAACATCTAAAGAAGGACATTACTGCATATGTCTCAGAGGGAATAGGAAGATACTTCATTTATAGCCACCCATCTGTCTAGTCACGGCAGAATTACATACAAGCACAATGCACAAATTGGTATGTCCTTCAGGAACAGCTCTCCCAGCACAACAGCCTGGCTCTCTGCACAACTCGATTCACACAGCAGTTTGTTGTGTTACAAGGTCTTGTACATTGTATTGTATGCTTGATGACAGGAACAGAAGTTTGAATTAGAGAATTAGACGGGAGAAGATAAATGCAAAGTTTAATATCAACATTAGGAGCAACAATTATGTTTTAATTTTTTTCCCAGTACAGTATTTATGTTGCTGATGTTTCCCTGTGGGACATTGTCCTGAAGTGAACAATAGTGCAGTTTTCAGCTTCAAGAGGTCTTGCCCAAATGTAGCTGACCAAAGATGAATATTCTGCTGGAGCACAGAAAATAAGTTTATCTGCAGATTTAGATGACTCAGAGATTTTTAACAGCAATTAACTGTTGAGAATATTGACAACTTATAATTCATCATAAATGTGAAAGTAAAGAGAAGTTATTATTGTACAGACTTCTCAGTGCCGCACTCAATAAACACATCTCTTTTTAAAGAGTCAGAGAAAACATTCTTCTTAAGTGTAAGCAAGGGACTCCACAGGGTGTCCTTCCACCACACTGCAGATCACTGAGGTCCTGAAGCTAATGCTGACCAAGCTCCCGTGTCTGCACGAGGCAGCTCAGCATGATGCACATGTCCTAAAAATATGCAACATTACACCTAAGACAGAACATTTCTCAGCAGGACTGGATATGGCATCATACAAATGCAGTTGCACTGCTTTTAAATTACTTAATTGTAAGTTATATTCCATTATTCCAAAGTCAGTGTGAGATGTTGCCAGCCTCAGCGTTTCTGCAGTGGCTGCCATTACGCAGTATGGTTGTACAGTGCTGTCAATGCAAGATTAGATTTGCCTTGGAAAAATGTCTTTACTGCACTTTCAGATAATCTGTATTCTGAGTAACTGCCCTTCCACCAATTAAGAAAAAAAAAAAAAAAAAAAAAAGGTTGTTCTGTACTATATGCTGACATGTTTGCTTTGGTGCATTTGCAAGCATAGATGTGTTTGTGGGAGGCATCATTTTCATGTTTATGATTCTGGCAATAAGTGTCTGATCAATTCCTATCTCCATATATGGATTTCTGCTTCATACAGTTTTAATCCATGCCGTCTCTTCTTCTAGTTGTTCAATCCAGACCCAACGTCCTTCATTTCTTTACGAAAAACAACTGCAATTTCATTTAAATATTATTACTCACGTGATGTTAGTCAGTGAAAACAGCTTAACCAGAATATGCATAGCCAGAAAATCAAACCCTCATTTTTGCTCACATTTGTGATATTTCCATGACTTTTAAGAAGTTACTGTATAGATTAATCAGTTATATCTTAAATTTTGTATCTATAATGGGAGTCTTGTCAATGATTTTTGCTTAGAGAAAAAAGTTCTGCTTGGTAAGTTAAGCCATGTCTTAGTTAAAACTAGGAGTAAGGCACTAACAGAGGCTTTGGACTAACACAGGCTTTTGTCCCAACGCACAAAATAGGGGAAGAGTGACAGAAAATAAGGAGCTTTGTGAAGAAAACCCTTTTTTATTTTGTTGAATGAACACTGAAAGCTTACCCTGCTTGGCCACCACCACTAGGGATGTAGGGAGATTTCCAGATGTCCTGGGTGAGGGAGACTCAGGAATGTGTCTCAGGGAAAACTGTCATCAGGAAGCACATTGGATTTTTGATGATATCCCAATATGGGAGCAAAGAAGACCCCTGAAAAAAGGTGGGGAGGGTGAAAACTGAAGGGAAAGGATTTAAATAGCACTGCAGGGATGGATGCCTTGGTGAAGGAACAAACACCACCAATGCAGGAGGGAGAGGCAGGAAATGAGGAGAAACTGCACTTCCGCAGGATAAAAACTGGTGAGTT
>NW_010117638.1:0-2217 GCF_000699245.1 Pterocles gutturalis
CAGCCCCCCGGGAAGAGGCGTGCGCCGCCAAGCTGACAGCCCCTCTCCACAGTGACAGCGGGGCCTCCCAAGGCAAAGCACTGCAGCCGTGAGCAGTTGGGCTGCTCAGGTCCCAGGGTGTCGTGGCCTGCTTGATCACCAGGGCGGCACGCAGCTCACCCAGGCTCCCGCACCGCTTGTCGGGGTTTTACATGGCCCATTGTAGGGCTGTGATGGCAGAGGGACCTCTGCGTGACCCATTTCTCCAGTGGTGAAAGGAAGCAAGGCCGCTGAAGATGGTGGGGTGGGCAGGAGGTGACAAAACATGAGGGGAAGGGGCCACTGGAGGTGGCCAGCCCAGCTTGGGCGTCAGGCTGGGGCCTCAGCCAGCCCAGCGCCGTCGTGCGTGGCTTGTGGGTGCCAGATTTAGGTTACAGCTCAGAGGCTGGAAAGCTGAGCATCCTCTCCTAGTATTTTAGGATAATATACTGTAGACTGAGCCAAAAGAATCCCATGGGATTAATGAAAAGTTGTCGTAAGGGATGGGCCTCTCTTTATAATGTCAGTCAATCAGGAAAGAAGCAAACAACAAGAAGTCCGAACATGACAGCGACAGCGGTGTTGTAAGTGCAACAAAGCCTCCAACAGCAAGAAAATACTGAATTTATGCAAAGTAAGAATTCCTGTCTTAGAATTATTAAGAATAAATCCATTACTGAAATCCAAATGCAACCCAAGGGAAACCAAGCTGTCTGTACTAAAAAAAGTGCTACAGCTTTGTGACCAAGTATTTTGCATATAATTAGCAGTTGTACAGCACCCTGATACAGCACTAAGAAAATATTCCTTTCAGAAATACAAGTAAAGCATTGAAGTGAATGAAAATCTTTTTGGTGTCACTTGTAGTTCACAAGCAGTGTAGATTGATGTAAGCATCCAAAGCTTGTAATCTCTGCTATTAGTATCTGTGTATTTAGTTTTGTGTTAAATTATTTGTACAATAAATCATTGGTAAGCTCCTTTTTGACTAAACACACTGGTTGAAACTTGAGGCTTAAAATTTCCTCAAGGAAGTAAATCAGCAACGTGTAAAAAAAAAAAAAAAGTACATTGAAGAAGGAAACTTGTAATAAGAAATTAGCTTGCAAAAGTGCTGTGAGAATGTCCCTAAATAAAAATAAAATAAAAATTGATCCAATAGGATCAAAATGAAAGGACTAGATTTTAGTCTTATTAACACTGCAGTATGTGGCAGAACTATTCATTTTGCTAAAGCTACTCGTGTTGCTGAGCCGAGAATCTAGTCCTAAATTAAAACAGCAGCAGTAGTCTGTAGCTATTCAGTATCAATATTCCAACCCAGTCTGTTTCTCTGGATAATTTTAACTAAGTAGAAGTAGAAGCACTAAAATAACAGTAGAGAAAATAAGCATGCAGATTTCAATTTGCAAAAAATATAATACATCCTGTACCGCCTCATTGCAGACATGGGATGACAGCCGTAATGGGAGTGAAGAGCAAGACTGAGGTGCAAGGCACTTTCCCCAGTGTCATGGACATCCATCAAGCTAGGCGCTGCTGGTCCTCCTCTGCTGTCACACCCAAACGAGCCATGTCAGAGCTGACTCAGCGCAACACCTGGGCTGCAGCATAGGTATGTCTGCGTCTGCCCTAACCCCATCGCATTTTCAGCTGTGAAGCACCTCCCCAACTGCATAAGCTCAACCATTTGTGGGGCCACCCTGAGAATCGGAATTTGGAAGTACTGTAGTGTCAGGGAAATGATGCAACCCCCCAAACCCCAGCTTCCCCCTGTTCTGAAGCTGGATCCCTCACCCACCACAGTACGGTCCCACAGGGGCTAAGCTGGACAAACAAAGCCATGTGCTGGAAACAGGTCCATTGACAACTGCAGGCATGGCCAGGGGGTGAACCAGCTCCAGGGACCACCCAGGGAGCCTCGTCTGGGGCAGCAGGAGACAGGCTGCAGAGGTTGTGGGTGGGGGTCCCCAGGGAGGCTGGCCAGGGAAATTAAGGCCTATTTGTGTCCTCAGGGCCCTGACAATAAGCTATTCCATATAACTAATGTATTTTATATCCAGTTGCATATCTTTAACATCTTTGACGTTCTCCGCTATTGTAACATGATGAAACTAATGGAGCCACTGCAAAAATAATGTATCTGTCTGGACTAACATTATCTGAGTTAGTTAAAACATCACCTTTTTACAGGGAAAG
>NW_010117638.1:2248-25067 GCF_000699245.1 Pterocles gutturalis
GAAAGAGTGAGCAATGAAAATAGGTTCAGTCATTGAAAAATATGCGGTCATCCTCTACCACTGAGCTAAATATTAATCATGATCCAGTGCAGATGTATGGACAGCAGGGATGGAATTAGTGTATCCAGTTAGAATAATAAAAGCAGTATCTAATTGACTAACCAAGTACCGTGTCTTCCATGTGAGGACTGCCATTTACTCCCTGTCCCTGTTCAGTGTAGATCGTGGGTGTCTAGCTCAAAGGTCTAGACTCTTAACTAATCATCTCTACAACTAAGTATATTTTAAAATAGTAATCAATAATGTATTCACTTTATGAATGAATTAGCATTAACTGGGAAACTGGCCCTGTGTTCAGTCCAGTTTGATTAATTGATGGGTCAATTGTAGATAGACAAATAGAGTCACAGCTCCTAAAAACATCTACTCTGACTTCATATACTGCACAAGCTATTGAATTCCTTGAACTGATTCCTGCTCAAAGTAGAGCAAAACTTTTAGGAAACAGCTAGTCTTGGTTTTAAAATGTCCTTAATAAGTGGTTTTACCAAAAAGCTACTAAGCACATATACCTTATTTCTACCCTTAACATGTTCAGTTGTCTTTTCAGCTACTGGATCTTGTTATAACATTATAAACTATTTTGAAAAGTTCTCAGCTTTCTTCTCTCTACGTTAGTACTTGTAGATACTGGTAAAATTAAACAATTCAGCGTTTGCGTCTGAAACCTGAAAACATTGCATTATATACTCCAGTAGTGAAGTGCTAGTCACACTGAAGTAAATGACAAATTCCTACATTCTTTAATGAAGTCAGGATTTAATTTCTGTTTCAAATAATGTTGTGGCCAAATAAAAGAGGTCTAACGACTCATATGCATTATCAGATCACTTCTAAACGATACCTTGTGCTGGGTCATAGGCTTCTCTAAGATCATGTAGGTTCACTGAGGAGAAGCTTGTGAGGAGGTTTCTTTTTGGGGGAACCAGCTGGGATGATGGCAGACGTTATCACACTCCTGTTCCACATTATCACCCTTGTTGAACAGCTGACAATTTGATTATGCCTCAGGTAATGAGGAAAAATTTGAATTTCAGTAGCTCTCTTTTTTTAATAAACAGTCATTTAGTTTTAAAAACAAAAATAATAATTTACTAAATAGGCTTTATTCCACCCTGAAAAACATAGCTTTCCAAGAGCTAATGTGTGAATTTATTCACAAGAGTGAAATTCAGCACCAGCCTGCAGCCCCATTCAAACCCTCCAGGAGAAATTCAGCCAGCTGCCTGCATAGCTTTTAGCTTACTTTGGGTGTTTTCAAGAAATAAAACTGGTTTGATAAGTTATTAATGAAAATAGTTTTGTAACTACTTTATTAGTATATTTATCCTGTCCCCCTTTTTCTATATTTATACAAAACCTGTAAATAAAACATGCTCTTTTGGCTCTCCCTATTTTAGCTGTATTTTCATACCATGTTAATCGGATAATCTGAACATGGGCTTTTATGAATCAGTTTGAATGCCTACATAAATATTGTTTCTTGCAAAACACAGACTTGTTAATCAATTTATGAAGATTCTCAAAGCTTTCGCTGTATACATATGCATGCAGCTGCTGAATAAATAGCCAATACCAGGCAGTTTCAAGTAACCAGGAAAGGACTAGAGTCCTCTCACTCCCCACTGCTCACAAGATGAATGGAGGAGTCTGTACCCCACAGGATGTGTTGAGGACCTGACAGGATTGGGTGATAAAATGATACTTTGCTAAATTATACCTTATATCTGTAGAGACTTGGACTTCTCATCTCCTCTGTCTTTTTTTTAACTTCCATTATGTCTGTTTTAAATATGAAAGATGATGGTTCATGAAAGGATGTGAAGTAGGGTATGGGTTTAAGAAAGTCACAGAACAAAGTGTCATGCCTGCTCTTTGAATTTCTTAAAATTAAGGCCTCTTTAGAAGCAGAGCTGTTCACCTTCACTCACAACCTTGGAGTCGCTCCATTGAAAACTGTGTGTGTTTGACAGGAAAAGATCCATCTCTGTTAGTCACTTTTAGTTAGGCTTAACCACTTAATCTTCCAGAAACGGTACCGCCGAACCGCAGACTGTACTCTCCAGGATCGGCTGCGCGCCCTGTGCCCAAAGCTGTCTTTTTGTGTTACGTGTCACCACAGACTTTAGCCAGAAAGGTTCTGAACTTGGAAAGGGAGCAGGGAGTCACTCGCTAAGACACAGGGCCCCGAGCAAACTGGGGGGTGAGCTACGAATAAACAATAAAATCAGCTACAGGGTAGGTACAAGGAACAATCATAGGCCAGCAGCCTATGGGGAGAGAGAGGACAAAGGAAACCATCTATAACCTTTTCTATATTTAATGCAATTATTTCCAGAGAGATCTGGTTTACTAACCTTGTCTTTTTTTTTTTTTAATCTTTTTTTTTAAAAAAAAAAAAACCTGTTGGTACCTTCAGCTGCTTTCAGCTGGCCAGTGCAGGTACTGACAACAGGATAGCTGGGGCAGCTGGAAGCACATCCTGTGTTGAGGTCCAAGTAACAAAAAACTCAGCGTAAGCTGGTTTAATAAGCTTTGTGAGCTGACTTCACAGCTCACCCTGAACTCTGTCCTGCTGTAGCTAGGCAGCTGCTTCTGGTATCTTGGCAATTTATGGGTAGTTTGGGTTCAGAGAATTGCACCTTTTCAGCAGGTGAGTGCAAGCTTATATTATTCTTTGTGAACCAGAGATGAAGTGTGAAGGTAAAAACTCAGCAGGAGCTGGGAAATGCTGCCTTTCAAAGAGGAAAAAGTGCAGTTAATCACTTTTAGGAAATAACCTGCAAAGTGGGAGTTCAGGGGTGGCAATGAGTTCGGAACTGAATAGGGGCTGCAAGCACGGTGTGTCACCGGTGCATCTCTCAGGGTGGTGTGCTCCCAGCTTCCAGCCCTGGAGGGGCCTGGGCTTGACATTCAGAATCTGTCCTCGTGTTATCTTCCACATCTGTGCCATGGATTGTTGACATGTTGACAGTATTGACATTGCCAGTACTGATACACAGACAAAAATGCTCTAGAGATGCCCTGTTGCTAGTCAGGCTGTTCCCCACCAAAAAGGGCTGGTGGAAACAGAGAAGCTGGGCAACCCCATAGAGATGTCTGTCTCTTCTCTGTAGAGACATCTGTGATAGCCAAAGACCCAGAGATCTAGAAAGAGGTTCCCCATTTTTTTCATGAAAGGAACAAACTCTTCTCTGCCATCACCCATCAGATACCTCCTAGAGCTTTATAAATATTGACATCACTACTGCAAGTCATTATATTACAGGGGACAGTGCAGACCTAGAAGAAGCCTCAAGTTTCTGCCTAATAAATGGAAGTGATTTTCCTGGGTTAAATATATTTTAATCCACTCATTTGAAGTTTACAAGCATTTTTAGTATGTCATTACAGAAAGCCTGTACACAAATTTCCAAAGACAAAAAGTGACAGCAGCACAAATGTGGTTTCAGGAACATATCATGATGACAGAACTGGATGACTGTGGGGAACAGGCAAGGGCAGCTGTTAGGTGTGAATGTGACACTCAACACTCAGATGCTTGCGGTTCACAATTTGCTTTTATCAGAATCAGCAACCTCACAACTGCCATTCTGTGTTAACTCCAGCCTGCCCCTGGCAGACCTGCATTAACCTTTGCTTATGGAGCCACGGCAGGACTCAAGCAAATAAAAAAATATAACGTCAGATTCTCCACTGGTGTAAATCAGCATCTCTCCGCTGACTTTGAAGGACCAGCACCTGCTCACTGAAGCTGAAGATCTTTCCTGGTGCTATTGTAGCATCATTAAGTTGTCACATTCTTCCCCTGCCTCTCCTTTTGTCGTCTAGCTGCAACTTTTCTCTGCTGAGGACTAGAGAAGTGTCTTTGATCCTCTGATAACTCCTTGAGGCTCCCTAAGATAATTGGCCAGGACATTTCCTGAGTTATCCAGGGTCATTTTGTCTGCCCTTTTACTTGGAGAGGGGTTACAGGCAAGAGAAAAGTCTTGGAGCCTTCACAGATGCAGACAACCTACATGGTGCTGCCAGGTGTAGTAGGTCAGGCACCCCTCCCGACATGAGGGACACCCCATTGCCAGTGGGCCATGACCCTTCAGGGTGACCTGGGCCCTAAGACTGAACACCTTTTTTGTCCCAGCTCACTGGGCGTGCTAGAAAAGGAAAGTGGGCGAGCTGCTTTTCTGCTGACGGAGGTATTTACACACCCTAGTGAAGCAGTCTCTCCATATTCTCTCATGTTAAGGCATTTTCTTCAGTTCTGACAATGACTTTTGCAGCTAGTTGACAAATCTCTGATTTTTTTCAGCTTCATTAAACACGTGATTGCTGAAGCTGTGTGGCATTTCAGTAGCCACACCGGTACTGTATAAAGATGTAACATCACATCTATGTAGATATTGGTTGCTTTTCTGTTTATATGTGTGAAGACTGCATTAACAGTACAAACAACAGTAATTTAACTCAGCTACAAAAATGCTCGGATGCCAAGAGTAAGACTGACCCATTTCCAGCCTTGCTAAAAATATCTTTATTCAGTTATGACTTCCCAGTGATAACTCATTTTTGAGATTTGCTGCTCAATAAGACCACTGTTCTGCGAGGAGGTGTTTCACTGAGATTGCACAATACGATTTTTTAAATCAGAATGTTTTTCAAAATTAAATTAAATGCCTTACAAATGTCTCAGTATACTGTACTGAAGCAGTTACCTTTTCAGCCAAATTTGTAATCTAATCAGGTTTGTCTGACAAGACCTATTTTCCATAAAACCATGCTGACTGGCATTAATTGCTTCCTGTCCTTTCATTCTTTATCAGTTGAATCCCATATTCTATTATTTTGCTCCCCCCTCGCCTCCTCTCCAGTTTGATGTTGGGTTAGCTGTCTTATATTTACCAAGGTCATGATGTTTGTCCTTGATGAATACTGGCAAAACATCAGTCTTCCAGTCTTCTGGAATTTCTATATTATTTCAAGACCCATTAAAAATTAACGTGTGGAAGGAAGAATCTCCTCCACCAACTATTTGAGACTCCTCAGGTGCAAGTTATCTGGGCCTGATGAATTACAGGTTTTTATCACAAGTAGATGTTTAAGATCCTATTTGGTTACTAATGGACTGAAAAAGGCTTTGGCTGCCTGATATGATACTGCTGTCATGCTAGTTTTTCCAACTCGGGGAGAGACATGTTTATTGAATATAGCTTTCTCATTATTAATGATTGTACCACCTTTATCTGGTAACTGGCTAATTCCATTGCTGGGATTTCTTCTGTGTATAACATACTTCAAATACTCATTTATTTTTTGTCTTTTTTTTTTTTTTCCTTGCTGGATATGCAGATATCTCCATTTTTCAATTTTCTGTGCATCATAATTCCCCTTTTTCTTCCTTTTGCTGCAGGGCACTATTGCTCCTTCTAATCTCTGCCTCCTACAAAATTAAGTAATAGCTGTAAGGAGAGAGAAGGGGAAGGAAAGAGTTCATTCTTCTGCTATCTTCAGGGTCTCTTTAATTATAACTAATATTGCTCTTACCTTCTTACCTTACTGTCCCAGTTTAATTTCATGAATGATTTGGCTGCAACCAATGCTCTAAAAAGCATTGAATGGATGGATTATGGAAACAAAAGAGCCTTCCCATGGAAGGAGTAGGAGTGGTACCAGCTTCCTTGTATTCCCTTTTCTGGCATTCCCTATTGCATGGGGACCATCTGTCAGTGGGCTAATTCACGTCCACATAGTTGTTGGTTTCTCTGTCAACCACCTCTTCTGCTTTTCCTTCTGTGACTGCTTTTTTACATGGACGGAAGCTGAGAATACACAGACTTTTACTGAGAGAAGAGCCACCATCTATCATCAGATGACAGGCACTTCTCAAAAGATGAAATCTGGTCCAGCAGAGTACTAAATATTTGTAAGCGACCCCACGCTGAGAGGCATCACACCAGCAGAAGCTAGAAGGCTTCCCGATGTGTTTATACAGAAGTGCAGTCCTCTCCCAGCTTTGCATTTGGTATCAGTGAGAGCTGCAGGTACAGACCGCACTGGAAAATGAAGCCAAATGTAGAATATTTTTACTGCAGTCAATAACTTGGGGAGTTCTCACTCCTTGCAATAATTTTTTTTTGGTGGTGGTTTTGCTTGTTTGGGATCCTTTTTGCTTAGCAAGGGAGAAAAAAAAACGTGTTCAAAGCATGTTAATTTTGCTTTGAATGAAAGTAGGCTTCGTGCTAGTTCCACTGAACAGAATGCTGCGAGCCCAGGGATACAGCACAGGGGAATACTTGGGGGGCTTGAACATCATGGGGATGGGGAAGGGAGATAACACGATGCAGTCTGGTCTGGACTGCCTTTGGGAGTGCTTTCTGGAGGAAACCATCTGCCAAACTGCCAGGGCACTGTTTTGGGGATGTACTTGGAGCAGTCCAGAACTGAGCCAGAGAATAAGCTATCAGTGTGAACTGATCAGGGATTTCAGGTATTTAGCTCTGTGGAGATTTACATTGTGAAAGTATTTTAGATTCAGAACAAGTACATGTTGGATAAATACTTCTTTCTTCCTTGCCCATCATCAGTGCCTAGTAGCTTTCAGAGTTAAGAGAATGGCAATAACAATAATAGTGATAAAACTAGGGGAACTTTTACCTTCAAGTGTGACTGTCCTGCAGGTTTATGTTGCTGAGAATGCTGTGAATGTGGGGAGAAAGGAGGGTACGTGAGACTGGGAGCTCTCAGGCTCCATACATGTGGCTGGGGCACCTGGACTGCACTGGGTAAATGGACTGTAGGGCCCAGGCATGCAGAGGGACCAGTACAGCAGACATGATTGACCAGATAGAAAAACAAATGTTCTTTAATACAACAATTGGGAAAATCTCAGTATATAAGAGAGAAAACGAGGCCATTCAGCAACAGATCTGGGTAGTATAGCTGGGTTTAGATCCACCCAAGGATTTGGTGCAAATATGAAATGAAAGTGCAAATATGTTGTTTTGATTTCTCTTAATCTGTTTAATTAAAATAATAAAATTAAAACCAGGAATGCATGGACAAATCCATCAACCATAAGCTCTGTCCCACATAATGACTGTGTCAACAGAAAGTCAGGATCTCTCCCAACACTAGAAAACTAGAAACAGAAATCAGCATCCACAAAGATTAATATGGTACTTCTCCTGCAGTGCTTGAAGAGGAGCAAGGCTTGTCTATACTTCAAGAAATATTTTAAAGGAAAATATCAAAGGAAAGAAAGAGAGCAGAAGATGCATTAACATTACAGTATTAACAGTTGAAAACCGTGTTCAGCTGGACCCATAGCACCAACTTCAGCAAACACCCTCACGACATGAAGGAGACGCTACTGCTCAAGTCAGTCTGGGAAACAGTATTGAAATCACAGCTCATCAATTCCAAACGCCTTCAGAGAAAAACCACAGAGCCAAAACTTTCTTAAGGAAAGGAAAGAAAGAAAATTAGTTAATGCAAAGCTGCCTCTCAAGGGAGTTACATAGGAAAATGAAAAGTAAATACTCAAAGATATACAGAAAGTAGATGAATTGGAACAATCATGAAAGCAGTAAGACAAGATATTGTAGTCTCAGGAATGGAATAAAGATTTGATAATAAAAATAAGTGAATACATTATCCACATAAACACTTCGGGAGTTTGAACTTATCCCTTTATATGACATCTGATGATGCTTCAGATGGTATTGAATTGTGATTTTTGTATTCAGAGATCTTTTTACACCATCAAAGGCATCCTCAGCCTCAGCTAAATAAGCTTTTATGAATCAAAACTGACACAAAATAGTTGCCTAACAAATCAAGTTAGTCATCTCAAGGAGGATTGCTGTAACTTGTATTTTTTCGGTGAGTCATTTTTAAAGACATTTTGACTTCAACAAACCTTTCTGGGGTCCCTTCTCTTCAAGCCACAAAACCTGGCATGGTAATCCTTGTGCCAAGAATCAGTGACTAAAAATATTTGTATCAAATTGATAAGCTAAAGCCTGCCATTTTGCTTTATGCTTCCATCTCCTGCCTCTGCAAGATTAAAATGTGTTTACTCTATGAAATTCACAGAAGAGATGGGACCTTCACTGGTTCAATTACTTTAACTTTTAGTCTTCTATACATTTCTTGAATGTTGAATTACATATTTCTATCACTACCTCTGTAAATGCAAAGACTGAGTAATGAAAGCTATTTCTTAGCGTCTCTTTAGTCACTGTAATTGGTATTGCCCATTGTAACGTCATACGGAATTTCTTGCAGCCCCCTTCCCTCTGAGTAACATATGTGAAGACAATTTCATGTTTGAAGCCATGACCATGACAAACATGGACTAGTGAATCCAGTGTTGTTTTAACAAAGTTAATTAGGTGACCTTTAAAATGAAAAATTCTATTTAAATGACTGCCATTTCTCCAGTCTATTTTAAATTAATTACCAAATTAAGAGACCACTCTAATTATTAGCTCAAACAATAGTCTGAACTATCTTTCCATGGTGGATTACCACCTTCTGGTTATAAAAGCATCAGATCATACTAATCTTTTGTTTCCGCTCTCCCGCTCAAGCCTTAGGATGAGGAAGGGGCAGATGAAGGGTTGTGCAGAGTTCTGCTCTCTGAGTGCCTGTTGAGATAAATTACATGTTCCTTTTTAACTTAACTTGCCCTGAGTTTCAGTCACTTGTGACCAGGCTGTCACAGCCACCTGCCTGCCACTGGGTCTTGGCAGAGTGTAAGCAGCACGTCCGTGTCTCCAGTGTCCAAATTCCCACCACAATCCGCCCCTCTCTAGGTGGATCCAGAGTCTGTTCAGGAGAGACCAGGGTGGGAACACAGAAACAGTGACTCTGGTGGAGCTCACTGAGTGCAGTCAGAAGAGGGTAATTGCAAAAATTTTGATGGATAGGAGAGGAAAAAAGAAAAGACATCAAAAATACCTTAAGAGCTGATTCGTCAGCCTTGAGGTACCTGCTGTCTTTGTGTCCATTGACAAATATTAGGCAGCCCACTTTCGTGGAACCGCTTGAATCAACACCTAAGACAACTGTCACCATATTCCAGAAGGACAGATACATATGAATTACATCAGACTTGTAGGACTATGATGTGCCAAACACTTCCTGAAGATTTTTTTATTTATCCGAGGAGCTAAATTAACCCTTGCACAACTTAATCTTGCAACATTATTTCCTGAAGACATTCACAGATAAAGGTTTCTGTAAGTGTTTATAATTTAAGCTTTGCTTCAAAATTATAATTTAAAAAGTTTGAGAGCTCATTTTCCCCCTCTAACACACTAGTGTTATTTCATGGGCCTAATCAAGATGAGAAGCCAGTTGCTATTTATATTTGTCTGGTTTTGACAGTTTGCTTTCTAGTTTACTAAGCTCACTAGCTGAAGGACAAATAATGCCTTTGCCACATGTGGTAGTACACGTGAAGTCATGGAGTTGTAAGAAGTACACATTGTAATACCCATCTCTATACACATTTTGTTATACTTAAAGGAAAATGGAGAGACAGGGAAAGGGCATGTTGTAAGATAGGTCTTTTATGAAAAGTTCTAGATAGCATAATTGGAATAGAAACAAGGGGGTCCTATAGAAATGTGACAGAACACTGCAGAAATTACTCAAAAACCTATGGAGCATTACTTCTTTTATATGAACTTTTTTGAGCCATTGTATAGAATTTAATAGCAGAGGTATCTGAGCTATAGGATGGTACAGAAAAAAAAAAAAAAAAGCTGCAGAAAGCTTATCATTTTTGTGTTAAATTCCACGGGAGTTTTCCATAAGGGCTGGGCTGTTTCTGAGGTGTATCCTGTGCGTGTTTCTTCTCTGCTCCTGTGGCGAGCTGAACTTTGGTTTTAGTCTGCAGTACATTCTGAATGCATGAGTAGCCTTTTGTGGGTAAAAAGAAGATAGTTCTCTGTCTCATTAATCTGCAGATTCATGTGGAAGTCTATGCTGTCTTAAACTTCATTGGCAGGGCACCATCCAGCTGCAGGAGCCATTGTGTTTGAGTTTTAAGTGGGGATGTACAATAGGCACTGTACCTTCTGGTGTAAAACGTACACAGAAAATCACATGCCACTTCCATCAGCAACTGAGGTTTTGTATTATTTCAATGGACTGAGGGCCTTTTTCAGTGCATCAGGGAGCTAAGAAAGTGTACATAAAGGACTGCACACCAGCATCCTTTCCTGACTTGGTAGAAATGAGAGAAGCTCCATTTTTTTTTTGTCAGTGATATCCAAGGCAGGTAGATTATGTATGAACCACAAACACAAGATTAGCTGTACGTTAAAAATATTACTTTTAGAAAGCCAACCAGTTCAGATATTTAAGCTTCTCAATTGTTCCTACCACAAAAGGAAAAACAGAGTTTGGGAAGATTGCTGCTGAAGCCAATACAACAGAGATTAGAAATGACGAAAGGGTCTAAGTTCATCCAAATTTAGGAAAGAGAAAAAACGTCAAAACAGTAATAAACCACAACCAGGTCAACAGGTCCATCCACATGAGAAAACCAACATTTAACAGAAGGGCCTCTGAAACTTCTGAAGAACAGAAGATCAGTAGGAAAGCATTTTTATGAGAAATAAAATGTGCCTTCCTGTCAGGGAGGAAGGGAGTTGCAGGGTGCTTGAGAAATGGAAAAAAAAATGCCATTAAACCTCAATATGAATAAAGATCAGGTGAGAGAGGATGTCACCCTGTGGCCTTTGGAACTGTATTTCTGCTGCCTCCTGAAATTGTTTTCCTGAAACAAAGGAACAGTGTTATGGAAAAATGGGTGCCAGGTACTTTAGGAAAATGAGACACAGTGAAGCGGATAAAAGAGACAAAGACAATAGCAATCACATGCAATAAAGCGAAGGCAGCTGAGGTCTGAGACAAAGGTGAATATTCTGAACCAGCAAGATGACTGAAGCAGGGGAAGGAAGGAGGGAAAGGTGATTCACAATAACATTTGAAAGACATTGGCTTGAACGTTTATCAATGTCACAGGAAACTCAGCTTGGCAACCTTGGTGGCTGACTGTTCTTTTAGTGATTTCCCACCCTTAAGATGACAAACAGGAATGTGGATCAACATACAGCTCTTAATGTAAGGCTAACACAACAGCGCTGAGGCTCGCATGCCAATTACGTAGGCATTGTGATGCAATTTTGTAGCTTTTCTTTGGACATAGCTGCGGTATTTACTTGTATCAATATCCAGCAGAGTGTATTTGGTCTAGGCAATGTGCTCTGTTGTACAGTTACAGAGACATAGAGGCAATACACCCACACCACACAACGGGACACGCAGAAAATTCTGCGCAGCTACATCAAGTACCTCACTTGCTGCAAGTCCATTCAAATTACAGTGTAGGTCCTGTGCCCTGGCCGATGATTCCACTACATCTTTAATTTAGAAATAGCTAAAATAACTCTGAAGTGATTAATCCACCTGATTGACGATGGATACAAAAGTACTCAAGTAATTATTTTTTTTTTGGCTGATAGTGAAGGTCTAATTTATACTGCTTCTGTAAGAGCTATTTCTGCACATACATAATGGTATTCTGAAGTGACTGGTTCCTGAAGGTTAAGATGCAGGTACTATTAAGTATCTTAGAGAAGTGCCCAATCAATAAATTTCAGAGCTATACTCAGTGCTGTATCCCAACTTTTCCAAAGTTAAAATTGCAGCTCAACTCTTATCTATAGGTAAGGACAGAGCAAATGTCATGCTATTAAAAAAAAGAAAAAGGACCATGCTTGGTCTTGGTGACATTGGTAAAAGTGGAGTTAACTCCAGATGTCATACTGCTGTAACCAAGAACTGAATTTGGCTATTCGTCTTGAATCAATGCTATCAATAACAGTCTGCCAAAAATAACCAACTGGTAAATATTAATTTAAACAGAAAAACTGGAAATCAGTTTCACACTGAGTTGCAACATGGGGCCACTGCATGCTGGCAGTAAGAGGATGATGACACAAAGTGCCAAAAAAATACCTGGAAAGCATTACTTCTGTGTGACATCCAATAAAGATGCCGCACACACCCCTACATTTTTCAGCAATTAAATATCTGCAAATGAAAGTGCTCTCTTTCCCCAGTTCCCTGTCTGCAATGGCCAAAATACTGCCCAGCAGTGCTGTAATAGAAGTTTTTCAGGGTAGCCCCTCTGCACAACAGCTGTTTCACAGTCTGATAGTAGCATCTCCAACCAGCTGCTTCAGTTTGCTCCTGGCTGTCACTGCTATAGGTTAATAGGAACAGAGGCAAGAGAAGGGCCTAGGCCAACATAAAGCAGAAATAACAAAATTTTCTGCCAAAAGGGAGTGTGGGATAAGAACTTTAATGGGCAAGCAAACAAAGAATCAGACTGAAGCCGGAGGCGCTTCAGTGTGTTGGCAACAGACAAGCAGTCCTGGAACAAGTGCAGCCCAGAGTCTCAATTTGAAATGACTGTGTGGCCCCCATGCCAAAAAAGTTTGGCTCTGTGTATACGTGTGTGCATGTATATCTATATCCCCACACCAAATATGTAGTTGTGATAATCATGTAGTAAATTACAGAGCCATATGATAAACTGCATGTGCCTTTGACCACCTCACCTGCCCCCTGCCAGCTAATCCATCTCCATTTGGGTTTACTCTGTCATTCCAAACGGAGGCTTTAATCCTGCAAACACTTATGTGTATGCTTAACTTTAAGCCCTTGAACAGTCCAGTAGAAAACAAGTTTGGCTGCATGTAATTCCAGCATCGGCTCTAGTTGTGATTGTAGTCATCCCTTTTACATTCAATGGAAGCAGTTTGGGCTTGTGATTTCTCTTAGCTGATGGGAGAACAGCCCTAGCACTGGTGCTCAGTGCTGGTTTGGAGTATGCCGTGGATGAATCCCTATGATTCCACTGGTTTCAATAGTGTTACACCAATTTACACGAGCTGAGAATCTGCCCTGTTGAGAACGAAAAGTTCGTAAGGATTTCTAGACCTGATCTACAAACACTAGGTGAATATCAGTCCAAGCATAAAATGAGGGCAAGGTGCAAGTACAGGATTTGTTATTCCCACAAGATGGGAGTGCAGGCTGATGGTGTTGTTCTGGTGTGTGATCTATGCGGCCACCCTTGTTTCACAACTGTAAGGAAGGGCTTGCAGAACTTCCGTCACCTGTTCTCCCATGGCTTCAGCTCCAGGTTTTCTCACTATCCCCTTCCATAAACTGTGCAGAAAACAAAGGGAAAGGCAGCCGAAGAGAAGTGTAATTGTACACTGCAAAATAACATTCATAAGTCACGCAAACACTAAACCCTACGTATAATGAATCTGTCCTTTAGGGACAGTCCTTTCCATGTCATTGTCTGGTACTTATGTTGTTGTTCATCTAGCTAATTACTGCTTTGAAAGGTATAGTCCTGCTGTCATGCCTAGATTAGCAGCAAGTGTTTGGCCAGCTACTTTCTTGTCACAGTTGATAATTATTTAATGAGTTCTGTTCTTCCCTAGGAAAGCAAGATTGGGACAGAATTGGACTTATTTTATCACAGTAGCATTGCTGCGCCTGTTGGCAGGTTTGACTGCAACTGTGCTGGATTTCAGTAAGACAGAAGAAGAATTTCCATAAGTAGTTCCTGAATTGGTTGGAAGTAATGGGGAAATTAATAGTAATGAGCGAATCTCAATAGATACGGACTCATTAGTATGTTAGCTGCCAGTCTTTTCCTGCAGCTGTAACCATGCTGGAAATGGGGTGATGCTCTTAGCTAAAAGAAAAGTCATCGTGAGTTAGTACAATATGTTGCTAAAATGGGAAACCTAACTCCAGATTTCTCCATCCGCAGGGGGCCACTGAAGTCACATTATCATATTTTTTTGCAGTAGAAATCTATTGATAAATAAAAGAGCATCATCAACAGGACCATATGGACCTTTCCCTCAGGTTACCTGTCTGGAAGAACATTTGGAGGAATGAAAGCACGTAAAGAAACTTCGTGCTGAGGCCAAGTTAGAATGGGACTGGCAAATGCTTATTGTATGTGTAGCTACCCACTGCAGTGGGGTATATTTTAAGAGTACTGCGATAACTGTGCCCAGTTATTTTCCCTACCTTTCTGGAAATCTTCAGAAATAAACAGAAAGCTGTATATGGAAAAAGTTAATTCATTGAAAGCTGATTAAAAAAAAAAAGTAAAAAATATCTGATTGAAATAAAGATGTTACATTTTTATTTTCATTTCAAGATGTATTTTAATTCAGATGCTTTAAAATTTTCAAATTCAAAGCAAAGCATTTGTGTAAATCTTGGGAAGAAATTTAATTCTGTTTCAGAATGGGAAAAACACATTCAAAAAGGTAGAATTTCACACAAAATGGGAACCGTAGTTCCTGCTTACCTTTACTGTTTCCCCTCACACTGAGTTGTGGTTTTCTTCCCGAAGCTATACAAACTTTCTAATTGCTCAAGGCCATAAAGCATGGGGATCTTTTTCTTTAAGGTTACAGATTCATTTTGAACTCAGGTGCAGTCCATTCCCTTATCCCTAACTTTCTCTCCAAAACACGATTCACCTGGGTATGTATGAGATACACAGGTGAGTTTGTCTGTCACTTGCTTTTCCCAGAAATGGCACTGAGTCATCAACTAACCACTGCCAGACAATGCCATGATGTCCTACATTGAAGTGCCTTCTATATGGCCACATCGCTCAGGACAGCAGCGGTAGCCAGATGGGGAAAGGTTGGTTTGTCTGAAATAAATGACCTGAAAAGCTGGAGGACTGCTGGTCTCAGCAAACTGCTCCTATGAACAGCAGGAGCAAGTGAACTCTGAAAACATAAGTATTTCTTGTTAAGCAAGCATCCCCAGTAATGCTAATTAATAATAATAACAACTTATTTGAAGTATACAAAATGGTCAATGTCTAGCTATCTTTTATTCTTAAATCTGATATTTTGCTAAGCAAGATGGCTTCTTACCTGCCATATTTTCAGAATTTTCCATGTCCATTATGACCAAATGGTTTAAATTTCCATTAGACCATTTAAAACATGTATATGGTGTTTCAAATGGTCTAATCCTAAACTCACCGAAACCGATGAGAAACTGCTGTACTGACTCCAGTGGCTTTTGCATCATATCAGAAGTATTGAAGACAGTTGCTTTCTCCAGCCTTTGGGTCTTCATCATAAGTTCTGTAAAATCTATCCTGACATGGTAAACAAAAGGTTTTCCAGGGAAGCAAATGAAAATGCAGTATGTTATAAATATTCAGGCTGAAAGGGGATTAAAATATATGTTTAAGTAATCTGTAGGAGAAATCAGTCTTAGTTTAAATTATGTTCCTGCTAGGAGATGTGGGTTTCTTATCGAGAACTGCAGCACACTGGATCATTCTCTGAAGAACAGCTAGTAGTGTAGAAGTAACAGACTTATCAACAGGTCTATTACTACATTTGTCTCAGTTCTAACATTTATGGGTTTTTGGTTTTTTTTTTGTTCCTGTTAGTGGATATGGCACCCAAATATTGGAAATGCATTGTTATCTGTTAAGAACCATAGATACCAATTTCTTTGTAAGTGTTTTCTCTATTCTAGTAGAATAAGTAAGTTATGTTCTGTGCAGATTTACAAGAGCTTGTACAAAGCTGCTGAGAAGAGATTCCATGCCAGTGAGGATGTTGCTTTTGCAGTTTAACATTGCAATTTATTTTTTCTGTACACACATTCATATCCAGAGCAGAGGCTTCATTCTGGGTGCCATTTTCATTGCAGATAAACAGTTACTGAGTCACTCCTGAGATGTGAGGAGGTTTCAAGTGATGTAATTCTTGCTTTACCTCCTTAATTTGATATATTCTGTATTAAACTCACTGTCATCCCAAATGAGGACCATGTCATCAGGGAAAAAGGTTTAGCTGGTTATCCTGAGGTGTCTTAAGATTATATCAAGGGTTTGGATAACCTGTACTTGCTGAAGTAAGGGAGCAAGGGCATCCCTATCTCTGATACATCCTTTTATCCCTCCTTCCTGCCTTGCTGGCTGAGCCATGACGTTTGCAGAAGGGATACAGCCCCAGAGAGGAGCCATCCATGCAAGATAAGGCACTGAACAAAGCCTAAATCCAAATATCCCCTAGTCTGGAGAGAGTGTAGGGCTGGATTTACATCTGATCTTTGCTGCCATTTTCAAATGCATGCATATTTTCACAATAAGCTACTTTTGCCTATTTCTCTTACCAGAAATGTGGAAGCTGTCTTTATCAGGGAGTGTAGTGATAGGCTGAGGGGTAATGGTTTTAAGCTGAAAGAGCATGGATTTAGATTAGATATTAGGAAGAAATATTTTACTGTGAGGATGGTGAGGCACTGGAACAGATTGTCCAGAGAAGCTGTGGATGCTCCATCCCTGGAGGGGTTCAAGGCCAGGCTGGATGAGGCTTTGGGCAACCTGGGCTAGTGGGAGGTGTCCCTGCCCATGGCAGGGGGGTTGGAACTGGATGATATTTGAGGTCCTTTCCAGCCCAAATCATTCTGTGATTCTATGAGTCTATATATGGCTGAATGCTAAAACAAATATCAGAACTAGTGTTATAAATGGCTACTAATAATCTGTATGTTGAAATATTATACTCTTAGTATTTCCATCCAGTCTTTATCTATCTCTACCCATCTGTTTACATACATGTAACCAGAGAGTTTTGGTGATGTTCCAGCTGGCATAAGAGCTTTGGTTTTTTTTTTTTCAGTCCAGAAGCTGACCTGGACCTGGACCTGGACCATCTATGCTCTACAGGTTCTCCACATACTTTGTGTTATCAGGTTGAAACAGAATTTACTTCTCACCAGTAAGAAACACGACTCCAACCTGAATGGGAAAGGACACCCCACAGCTGTACAGTCACAAGCATATCACATTATGTGAGAGTATGCCCATGTCCAGCCAGTGTTAATGTGGGTCCCTCTTGCCTTCTCCAGTCAATCTATCCTCTCTTTACCTTCTCTCACTTTTGGCTCTATGGCAGAAGAGTTTAAGCCTGTTAGGCAGGTCTTGTCAGGCAGGCAGTGTCTGAAGAAACTGCACCCACTGTAGATATCATGAAGTTAATATCATAAAGGGGCAACACTTACTTTTTCTGCAGTTGTCCAGAGGAATGGAATACAAGCATAATGAGTGGTTAGAATGAAATCCTTGTCTGCTACACATCAGTGCAGTTCGACTCCCCAACAATGTTTTCTATGTCTAAAAATAAGAGTTCTGCCTGCAGAAAAAATACAGGAGAAAAGTAAGCAATAGGTAATTGCTCTGTCGATAAACTAATTAGCAGTGCAAAAAGCAAGTGGCAACAATGCTCTGCCATTCAAGACATTTTATTTTGAACTGAGCATGCATGTGGTAATGTTTTAAAGCACTGAACATTTACTCATTTGACAGGGGTGAATGACACAGAAGTCAGCATCTTGTGATCAACAGGAAAAGAAAGGAAAAGAAGAACACTCGCTATTCTGATGTCATCTCCCATTGTTATTGTTGTTGTTCCTCCAAATAATGGAATTCTGGAAGCAAGACCATAAATCTCAAAGCTCAGCATTGTCTCATTCGGAGATCAAGGTCCTTGTTGCTGATTGATTCATGCATTTTTCATTCGGCTAGCTAATATCCTTTAAATGGAACAGACATTTAGGCAGTGAAACTGGAGCTATTCTCCCCTGCCCCCAGAGGATTTAGCACATAAGTTAAGCGATTTCTTGGATGATTTTTGGTAGAAAATATCATTTATGGAAAACAATGAGTATTATTCACCTCAAAAGTCTTGACAATTTTCTCTGCAATGAGCCTGGTGCTATTGTGCAGTAAGAGCACTCAGCTTTTAAGGTCAGATTGTGATACCTCTCTCAAGTTGAATAATACCTAATTCTTTGAGTGATCCCATTGGAATGAAGTATTAAGATATCACTTGACATGGGTAAGAGTATCACAATCTAGCCCTTATTGAAGTTTGTAGAAGCTGAGAGTGTCCTCTACAAGAATGAGTCTGTAATCCATATTTTTCTATTTTTATGAATATGTTCTGCCTTAATTTGTAATCTTTAGACAGCTGAATGGTAATGGCCTGATGTAGCTACTTATATTTCACTACAACTTTGATAATTTAAAAGCTGAGATTGTACAAATAATATAATCATAGAAAAGTTGTCTTTTCTTCAAAAATTTAAATGTTAATTTGTTATATAGACATGATAAAGAATTTTTTTTTTTAACGCATGTAGAATAGCTGTTCAGGAATCACAGAACTCAGTAGGCTTGACATGGGATGAAGAGAGAGTACAGACAGCTTCACTCTAAGGAGTTATTTGTTTTTTCTTCAGACCTTTAGGTAAATTCCAGTTTATCTCAGGCTTATGATATAAACCTCAATGTCTCAAAGAGTGTTAATGTCTTTCCTCTTTGATCCTGCTTCAGTCTGGCCACATTGACAGTTCTTTAGACATCTGACCTTCCTATTAAAGATCAGGATTTCTCAAGCATTCCCTTGAAGTGGGATCCCAGCTATCACAAAGAATAATTTTTCTTAGTGTTTTAGACACAAAAGTATATATTGAACATGTACTACCTCCTAAAATATAGCCAAAAAGATATTTGGATTGCTGCTTAGCACAAGCAAAATCTAAAAGGAGTGCACAGTATCAAGATCAAAATACAGCTCCAATACCTCCATGCATGTGGTAGCAACATATAGTGCCTGACGGAAGACAGGATTGCATCTAAGGTAGCCCTGTGCTGTTCATGTTTCTGGAGGATTCCCACTAAAATTTGCTTTCACTCATAAAATATTTCATGCTTTGTGGCACATCAGCACTCAAACAGTGCATTAAGCTTCCTGAAGGACCTGTGCTCACCCCAAAACTGGGGTTTGGGCTCAGGACAGCCCCAGTGTGGTCTGAGGGAGATGAGAAGAATAAAAGTGATAATGGACTTCTGAGAATCCTCAGAAAAATTTGAAGAAACCCATGGGTGACTCCATTTCCACAACTGAATGAAGACATTTCCAAAATGCCTGCTTTCCTGGTTATAAAGAGCTGTTGGGAACTGTGCATCAGCAGCTGAGAGGTGCCCTGTTTTGTCTGGAAAATAAAACAGGGCAGGAGTGATGAAAACAGTTGAAAGAACTTTCCATTAGAGTTAATTTAGTCATCAAAAGAGAAGTCTGACAACAGAAAGAAATAAGCAGTGAAAGACCTAAATACTGTGAATAGAGAACAGTAAGTTAAAAAGAGCTGTAAAATGCCGAATGGTGCCTTTGGAGAACAGCGCTGCTCTTCCTCCTGGAGTCAAACATCCCACTACTAAGAAAAATAAAATATCTGGTACATTCCAGACTAGAGAAATAACTGATAGTTTGGGGTTGTATGTTTAATTAAAGGAGAAAGAAAATTACATTTAAGCTAAAAGACAAGGAGATTGCTAAGAATGAAATGTATAGAAATAATATAATGGACATTGACAGGGTCGTGCCAAATGTTCATGGGCTCGGAGCTTTGCCAGTTGAGGTAGATCCATCCCCACATGCCAAGAAAAGAGCAGCCATGGGACAAGGAATATTTTCACATCTGAGCGGAGTTCTTATAGCGGTGTTGGGTTTTCCGATGAGAAAGAGGGGCATGATGATCTGACCTTCTTCCTCCTGGACTGCAAGGGTTGTTTCCTGCTTTGTCAGAACTTTGCATCTGACATTACATCTGTCCTGGTGTTTTGAGAAAGGTTGTTATTCTGGTGGATACTGGAAAAAAGATTAAATTCTTCTGGAAACCAGCAACATTCATTTTCTGTAAAAATGAAGTGCTAAAGGAGAGTTTTGGGTTTGTTTTCTTTTACTTTTTTTTTTTTTTTTTAATTCCTCTTTTCTGAATTTCCTTTCAGGGAGGGGATGGCAATTCTCTGAACTCCATGACTAACTTCACATGTCATTTGTTGATTCTTCTTCATACTGAGGAGGACTTGGGGGGTTTCCAGGCTTCAGTCCCACAAATAATTTAAGTACGCATTTAAATGCCTCTCTGTTCAACCATGCAATCGAAACACCTGCTTTAATCCTGCAACTACACATTTAAGTTTACAATGAAGAAGCTGGATGGGTCAATAAGGACCTAAGAACTGTGTCTGAACCCTATGGAAATCCTATGGAAAAATTCACACTGGCACCAATAAGACCCTTGAATTACACCCACCCTGCTAATTTTTGCAATAAATAGGCCAACATAACACAGACCTATTTTCAGAGGAAGGTAAGGTGCAGAGGCCGAGGGGGATGGATGACAGGGAGCCATGGGGTGGCTGTTGCTGGCCCCCAGCACCTGTATCCACTCTTCAGTGCTGCAGCCCTGGGAAGAAACCCTGCAATAACAAACACAGCTGCACCTGTGCAAATATCCTTCCTTTGGTGTTTTCTTGGGGTTACTGCTAACAATTTAGCATAAAAGAAAATAAGTTATGTAACAGCCACTCTGGGAACCTGCTCTGCCTTGTTTTATTGTGGTAAATATTAGTGTTATTTTCTGACTTTGGGTTACTTTTTGCTAGTGCACCATGGGCATATGAAAAATTAGCTATCACAATTAATAATGAGTAGTAAAATACCATGAATTGGCCTTTAATCCCAATTTTATTGATTTCCAACTTTGATTCTATAAATTTTATTCATTAATGTCCTTTACTCCTGGAATTATAGATCTTTCTGTAGCTTCTTTAACCTGGCCTGTGTTTTAGACTTTCTTGTCCGTCCAAATGGACTTAAATTCACTGCAATAAGTATAGGTATCGCTGTAAGATCTCCAGCCCCCTGGGCCACATTGCCCATCTTCCCTGTATTCTTTCCACACATTGGTTCACAGTAGGGAATTTCCTCTAACTTCATCTAGAATTTGCACTGATGGAGTTCAACATTCTTATTCTCATCCACTTCACCTTCTTCATTGGTTTAAGCATAGATGAAGTGCTCCCTGCCTGGACAACTCTCTGAGACAACCAGGGCTGAAGGGTTTGGTTTTACCTCACTTTAGCAGCCTATAAATGTCAAGGAGCAATTCCTTTGGGGCTGGTATTTTCTGTGCTTCATGACAATTCAGACAGCTGGGGTGGAACTGGCAAAGCCTTTGGCATACTTGTATGAAAAATACCATTTTTCTGCAGAAGTTCCAATCCATTTTCAGGCTCAGATAATTCCAAAGCACCTGAAATGAGGAGTTTCAAACTGGGCCAAAAAATGTAAGTTATCCAGCTCACAAACACAGGCTTAGTGAGATCAGAGGGTTGAGGCTATGTGAGAAAGATTTATTTGTGGATAGTTGAGACTTGAAAAGAAAAACCAATATGAACAACACAAATTAGGCAGTTTTAAAGGTGCAAGGCCAGACCTTCATATGATGCCACTTGAATGCCGTTTATTTCTATTAAAAAAAATCCTTCATTGCTTTTTAATCAAATGCTTCTGTAATCTAATTGCTTTAATCAGATGCTTTCCAGTCCTTCAGTAAAGGCTGGAAATCTGAGTAACAACATTATGTGTGGCCCCAAGTGAGAAAAGTAGATATTTTTCCAAAGAGTCACAAAGAAGACTTAAACCCACTGCTGTCTCTTGGTGTTTGCTGACCTATCTGCCTCCAGGATTCAGTGGTTCACTCAAAACTTCAGCTGCAGGCTTCAGGATGTTGGATTTTTTTCTGCTTTCCCGAAGGCTTGCAGAGCTCAGTGCAAACACAGATTACTCCAAGCTTAGTTGTGAGGCTTTACTTCAAAATCCTAGCAAATGTCTGGTGATTTTCCACATGCCTTGCCAACACTCACATGGCATTGATCAGGGGATGAGTTGTTCATCCAGAAGAGCAAAAAATACAGAATTAAATTTTGCTACCTCACCCTGATTTCTGCTAGGGAGGCCAGAATTAGCAGTGAGCAAATAACCTGCAGGATGCTGGTCTGGGATCCTGCTCACATTCACTACCTGCTGCACTAAAACCACACTGAGGACTAAACTGCTCTTACACCCAGCAGCGGATACAAAGTCCTGACCCGAAACTTGCTGCTTATGTGAAGCAGAGTTTCTGAAAAGTCCCAGCAGCTGTTTTGCAGAGGATTAGTGTGTTATACAGTCAAAGGCATTCCCATTTCCACTTCTGTCTGTGGCTGTATTAAAGTCTAAACCTATATAAAAGTACGCTACACTGATAAAAGCACCTTTGTATGGGGATCACTGCAATAGTATTTTGCCTCTTGAGGTGCTTGATGCCATGCAGTAAGAGTTTAGGGATAGAGCCTTATGGTGTGGGGTGGGTTTGCTGGTTTGTTTGTTTGTTCTCAGCAGCGGTGTGTCAGCAGGTCCAGAGACATACCGGCCGTTCCTACACTGCAAAACCAGCTCCCCAGGTGGCCCACCCCACAGCCACCACAGCTCCCCTCAGCTCAGGGAGGTTTCTAGGAGGGGATCGAGCAAACAGCAAGCAGCTGGCAGGTGGCCACGGCTCCTTTCCGTGGCCGGGGCGTTGCAGGCAGGATTTTGGGGCGCTGGGTGCCTCTCTCTGGGTGTCCTTCTGCGCACCCCGAGGTCTCCGCGCACGGCAGGTGCGGGCAGCCCCAAATCCAGGCTCTCCTGCGAGGCTCGGCCTGCGGTTTATTATCGCTTGCTGACATCTGCTGGCTACGGCACGAATTATTTGGGAGGGCAGCCAGGCAGCGACG
>NW_010117639.1:0-5197 GCF_000699245.1 Pterocles gutturalis
CAGCGCTCTCCGACAGGAATTCACACAACCGACACTCCTGCCCAGAGACACAGGCATTTTTGGGGAAGGAGGGAGGAAGGAAGGAAGGAAGGAAGGAAGGAAGGAAGGAAGGAAGGAAGGGAGGAAGAAGAACCACACTAAAGCAGCAAAAGCCACAAGTATTGATGCCTAAGCTCCTTGTCTATTGAGAGAAGATTTGTTACAGGATCACACTTTTTCCCCCCAGGCAACACATCCACAATCCATTCTTGGCAGGCAATTCACCCTCTCCTTCTTGGTGCAAGGCAGCCATAAGGACGATCCCACCCTCCAGTCCCACACCTATCCGGGCTGTTGGGGTAAGTGAAAGTGCACTCAATGGCAGATCTCCCTGCAAATCTCCTCAACCCCACTACAGACCCAGGGACATTCACCTTTGCAATTTGTAAAGTGAAACGAGGGTCTTCTGACTTAGTTGCACTGTAACTGGGACACGGCTTTTGGTATACTTGGAACTTTTTATTCTTATTATATAGACTTTCTACAGCACGCTTTTGGTATACAGTAACAGCTTTACTTGTTCCAGTGCCTTCATCAGTGGCTGAAGAACACCGAGCTTGGCTGGGAGACATTACAAAAGCTTAAGCAAACACTTAAACAAAATGAGAAAACACATCCAAGAATAACTTCAGTGTGAAGGAAACACTGACACATGCCTTCCTGATGCACACCTCTTTTCTAAAATGCCAACATATAAAATAGCATCTTGTTAAAGCCCCCTTACATGAAATCTCAGCGCTGCACACCCCTTTCCTTCAACCCATACCTACTACACAGACTTACTAGCTTATCACTTAAGGAGTTAATCACACTTACTGTTCCTTAAGCAAAACACACTTACCTACAGCGATTCCAGGTGGACCTCCCATCAGACCACCAAGAAACGCCGTTACACCTGCCAGCAGGGCTCCTCGACCAGAGTGTTTGACAGCAGCTTTCATCCCCTTCTCCTGAGATAGATGGTAGAACAGTTGCATCACATCATCAACATTGATGGGCATCCTGGCAAGCTAAGATCCTGGAAAAAAAGTTTAGAGTTATCTTTTGATCACTGCAACAGGGACTAAAGCAAAAGGACTTCTAGGAAAAAACAGAGTTCAGGAGCGTGTAAGAGGAAACAGTGAGGTAGACAGTCAATCCAGGAAAAAAAAAAAATGCTTTCTCTTTCGTTTCTGGGAAAAGCCAGCCCATTTCAAAGTGGCTGGAATATACACTAAATAAGTAATACATCATCCCTGTATTAAAGAGAGACACATTTTTGCATTTAATCCAGTAAAAACTTTGGTTTTAGTTTATAACTTAGATAAATCTGGGCACAGGACTGCTGCTTTGTGTTGCGCTTGGGTTTTCTTGTTCGTATTTTTGTGGCACAGCAGGAAATTCATCAGAGTTGCATTACTCTCACTACTTCATTCATTGCCATGCCAGCCTAAGGAAAATGGAGAAGTTCTTCACTTTGCCATTGTTGCTTTTGGGTTTTTGGCAAGTGTATGACACAACGGCGTATCGGAACGGCAGCGCATGCTGGTTAGTGACAGCAGAGTGACACACTGCTTCCAGAGTTATAGATCATCCATAAAATACGGTTCAAGCTCAAAGTAATCAACAAGTGACTGCTCTGTCCCTCCTAGAGCACGAGGAAACCAAACCAAACCAAACCAAACCAAACCACACATCTGGTACAGGTCACACTGCCAAGCTTGTTTTACCTTCTGAACAAAAGGTGAGCAGATTGCCACTCAGAGTAACATTCACACCAGCACCCAGAAGCCTCAAGTGCTGCAGGATTCAGTTCCTCCCCTCAGTGAGACAGGAACCGATTTGTGCTTGTCCTGCACCTCCTCAGCACAACCTTGGACCCAACCTAACCCAACCGCCCGAGCACTGAAATGAATTTGCTGCTTCTCTTTGGGCTAATTGCAGCTAAGTCTCAAGCCAAGCACTTAAGCAGGAAGGCTATGCAGGACGGACACGGCAACACACCTCGGAGAGCTGACAACACAACACAGCTCCCACCAAGAGCAATACAATCTGCCTTCCCCCAATCCAACTGAATGATTTCCGCAATTTCCTAAACCTATCTAATTGTAATACACGTGAAATGATGTTTTGTGAGCAAAGAAGCCCAAAGCCGAAGCCTCAGGTTCCTGCAGCATGTAGAAGCTGGCTGCCCACAGAAAGGCACCCGCATTCCTCCATCCACCGCACTGCCAACACCAGGGAGTTTCCTTACGGTGACGTGGCATCTCGAGCAGTGCAAAGGTGATCTGCTGCTCTGAGCTTTCTCTGCATAAATTACAAAGTCTTTCATGGTTAGATTCAAAGTGCATTTGGCTTGAGAGTAAAAAAAAACCCAGACCATAATGAAAACATTAATCACACTGCGATCTGGTGGCGTACCAAGTGTGGTGAACACAAAAATTCACAATAATGTATTAGTGTCAAGGTAAAGCAGAAACATACTGGAACTCAAGCAAGTGCAAATAATTTTTCTACAATATTTTACTACTTTACTCCCCTCACAACTTTCCCAAAGGGAATTTCCACTTGCAAAATTAACACTTATTTGGGGTTTTTTGGCTTGATTGAGGAAGGTCCTTGGCACAGCAGAACCGTTCCTGCTTAATTCCAGATGCAAGTTTCACACTCAAAATTCCCAGACCTCACAAGGAGCACTCATTTTCTCTCAACTCTTACAAGTATTTCTATGATCTCTTAGCACATTCACTCTATTCTAACTCTTGTAGTGACTTTTACTGAATACAGCAGCTGAGGCACAGCACATACAATTTTTTTCTTTAAACTGTATGTGTAGAGCACTAGTGGGAGCCATTAAAACATAAACCACATATTACAACACATACGCATAAAATAATCCCAGAGATTCCTATACTCAGCGCAGAAAACACAGATGAGTGGACCAACATTCCAGAGATCTTTTACAAAGTCACACCATTACAAATTCCGTTGACAGTTTTAAGTTCTGATGAAGAATCAAGGTGCTCAATCAGACAATACTCAGTAAGCATGGGGTTTTTTAGCCATACACTACAGGCCATGAAAGCAGGGTATTTAAGAATACATCAGGAAGCTGCAGCACAGACACTCTAGAAGAGTTTAACCTGCTACTAGGATAAGCAGCCACAACCTTCCACCTCCAAAAGGTAACAAAAAAATCCCTCAGCCTTCCCTTTACCACCCCCCCAACACATAAAAAAAAAAAAAAAAAATAAAAAGAAAAAAAAAAAGAAAAAATAACAGCAGACAGACATCTAGCTTTAGGCTGAGGAAATCAAACCAAAGGCCTATAAAGCTCTGCAGCTGCAAACCTCTAACATCTCACAGACTGGTAATGTCTGCAGGAAGCCAGCTACAAGAACATGGAGCACAAAGTTGCAGGTCACATCAACCTCATGGTGGACCATCTTGCAAACACCAAAACCAACAGCCAGCGCATTGCTGCTGTGGAAAACTGCTTTGGGGCTTCTGGACATTAGCCATGCCAGGAAGGGTCCTTTTAGGAGAAGGGATTTTAACCAAAGAATGCCGCAAGAAACCAAAGCCTTGCATATTCTTCCTTTTCAACGACATCCTTGTCTACGGCAGCATAGTCATCAACAAAAGGAAGTACAATTCCCAGCACATCATTCCCCTTGAAGATGTCACTTTGGAGACGCTGCCAGACACCTTGTAGATGAAGAACCGCTGGATGATTAAAAACTCCAAGAAGTCCTTTGTGGTTTCCGCGGCCTCCCTGACAGAGAGGAAGGAGTGGATCAGCCATCTGGAGGAGTGCATTGGGCACCTGCTGACGAAGACGGGCCGGCAGACCCCCGCGGAGCCCAAAGCACCCCGGATCCGACAAGGCGACGGACATCTGCATGCGCTGCACGCAGACCAAGTTCTCCACGCTGACCCGAAGGCACCACTGCCGCAAGTGCGGCTTTGTCGTCTGCGCAGACTGCTCCCGGCAGAGGTTCCTGATGCCCCGGCTGTCCCCCAAGCCCCTGCGGGTCTCCAACCTGTGCTACAGGCAGCTGCTGAAGCATTTGCTCTTGCACTCCATCTTTCCCAAGCCCAGCTCTTGAATCTTTTGCTCCCTTGAGAGCAGTGAAGGATACAAGTCTTTCCCTTCAGATTTTGGAAAATCTGGTTATGTAGGCCTTAAAATTAACCTGGAAGGGCAAGACACAGAAGTTAGATGTCTCTCCATTTTGTCCTGAGAGAGCAGGGTTCCTAGAACCAGAACGGTCCAAGCAAACCCCGGCAACAGTTAAAACTAGGAGGTGCCCTGGCCGGCCTTTCTTCTTGCAGAAAGCTGCCATTACTATCCAACAGATTGCCTGCAGAGAGGCAGAAGAACATCCATCGATAGTTAGCTGGGCGAGAGCAAAAAATCGCGTTGGAAATGCACACAAATACAAGGAGAACGTGCTTTTCCACAGTTCTGCACTCAGGACAGGTTTTACCAGTGGCTCACATGCAGCAGCAGGACACAGGGATCCCCTCCAGCTCCAAGGGAAAGCTGGTGCCTGGGGAGGTACGGTCACGGCTGCACACACCCCTGCCCCGGCTCCATGATCTCTCGCATCAGGAACCCTCCCATCCCTGTCAGCGTTCAGGGGCTGATTCTGACTCCGCTGCGTGTTTCTCTGGTTAATTTGCAATAACGTCTCAACACGTGCTCAGGGAGCTGCAGCGGGGCGAGGTAAAAATAAGACCTTCTAAGCTTCTGTTTTGTTAGATCAGTTTTGACCCCAGATCATACAGATTATTCATCGTATCTTATTGACTGATACTGAAAGAACAAACCCTTCACACTGCCTTCACATTACACATACAAGGGGATATCTGAGAGGGCTCTACTCCAAAGCAGCATGCCAAGCACGGGAAAGATTTCACCTCACCCTAAATCCCTGCTGCCCACTGAGGCTGGGCAGGAAATAAGGAATACAAAACATTTGCACCCTGTTAGACACTCCTGTGCGGGGTGTAATTCGTTAAGGTCAAACACCAGTGTAAACCTTTCATTCCCCTGCAGCAAAGAAAGTAGCTTCTCTTCACAGCCTCGCAGCTTCCTCTTCATCCCCGTTGCTATGAGCCTCTGCTATCATTTGTTACAGTCCTCTGTCAATGCTCTTGTCCTCACTGCAGGATT
>NW_010117639.1:5210-5550 GCF_000699245.1 Pterocles gutturalis
ACCTGCGTAATAGTGCGATTACATTTGTGTAACACACCATTGCCAGTGGATAGATTGCAAAGGGTTTAACAAAAACGCATTCAGAGGGACGTTACTCAAGGTCACCCAGCAAACAAGCAAAAGAATCAGCGAAGGTGATATCTGTTCCAAGGCCCAGGAGAAGGGGCTTTCCACCAAGCCGCACTGCTGTACATGTTGACAGCTGAAGCGTTGTCTTTGTACGAAGATCAGAACTGACACTAGATGAAACCGCAGCATTTTGAGGGAATTGCAAGGGTACAGATGTTCAAACGCAGTGTCTTTACTGAATGTTGAAAGCTGTAATGTTCATTTGCCTAAA
>NW_010117639.1:5574-18334 GCF_000699245.1 Pterocles gutturalis
TGAATGCCTTCATTTTTGCAGACTTCAGAATAATTTTATATATTTACCTCTTAGGCTCTTCTGGAATTCATAAATCACACTTAATGAGAAGTATTAGCACACACTTACTGCAATTACATGATGAATGTTTGATTTCTGGCTTCCAGCCTGAAAAATACACACATTTCTGTGATCTCTAGAAAGGTAAAGACGAAACCTCATGTTTTAATTAGGGGCTAATAGCTTCAGTTCACTCCAATGCAAAGGCCTCCGGTTTTTTAAAAGCTTTCTAACCCAGCTGAAAGTCTGCTATTCAATTAGTCTGGAGTTATACATCAGCTGGTCAAGCAATTACAGCCTTTCTAAGAAGGTACTGCTTTCTCCATAAGAGCTTTAACTCTGGGGGGGGAAAAGGCATTGCTTTCACATCCTCTAGCTGCGTAGGTGCTGCTAAACTGCTGGCGGAGACTGAGCTCAGCAGATTCTGCCACCGCAGCTATCCAGGATCAAACACCCGTCTGTATTTCACTAGAGAGCACTACTGCAGCGGCTGCAACACTGAGGAAAAAATGGAAAAATTTAATTTCCACATGAATCTGCATAGTTTTTAACAGAAATATTAAGACCGTTATAAATGCTGTATGGCCGGAAATACGTGTGTGTGAAAGCACCAGCACAACAGTTAAAAGAGAGGCCTGTATGGACAGCGAGGGATGTGTGCCATGGAGTGGAGGAATGTGTTGCTGCTGTCAAGTCCTGACGGCCCCAGGGCAACCCGGGGCAACCACAGCACAGACAGCTCCTGAGCAGAAGAACCCGTGCAGGACAGCAGCGGAGGTTGCAGCAAATCACATACGCTGGTCTTCCTTCTGATAGCCCAACAGGCTAACAAGAAGACAACAGCAGTAGGATATAAAAGATATCCTAAAAGATAAGGATTTGTCCAAAAAGTTAATTCATCATTGACAATCAAAAAGAAGAATCAATTTGCTGACTTTGAATGACTTTGAATAATACAATGAATGACTTTGAATAATACAATCCCCTTCCATAAGATTTTTTTTTTTTTTTTTTGTCTCAAAAGAGGAGCTATCCTGGCCCAGCTGAGTCTTTGCAGCACAAACCTTCCTCCCTAAAGATGTGTGTTACCAGGAGCAGGTGATTGCAGCCATTCCACCCCACCCGTGCCCCACGCACTGAAGCACGTACGGCAGGAGCTGTAAATCGTGAACTATGAGAGGGGAAAGCAGTTCTGCCCAGGCTCAGGGGCCTGTAATCGAGCTGCAGCAGACAGTACAACACACTGCACTGCTGAAATCGTCTCAGATATGGTGAGAAGTCAAATAATAGTAACAAAACGCTGGTAGTATCACACCCCAGTGTTACCGTCCGTCAGTGGTCATCACCTCGCACAGCTCTCCATCACAAGCTGGGTGTTGTCATCACCACCTCACACAAAAGCAGCTGCATGGGGAAACTGGGTAACTGCCAAAGTCATCCAGCAAATGATTGCTGCAGATCACCCCTACACAGATGGTTGCACAGCACCCCTCCCGCCAGCAGCCCATGGGAGCCCTCTTTGAGAGAGAACCGAGACTGTCTCATGTGGGATTGTTCCTCAGCAAAGCCCTCCGTAGGTACAGATGTGCAGCCCTGGAAGAGGGACTGTCTGTAGAAAACTGTCCATGTAATGCTGATCTGTGTTACTTTTCATAGTGGAGTAAGAGGTGAGAGCTGATGTGACCAAGCCCATGCAAACAGCCTGAGCCAAGAGCCACCAGACCCTCCTTCATGGGGGCACATACTTTGTGGAAAGTCAGCTCTGAGGTTCAAAGCAGCTCTCTGGCTGATCACCTTCAGGGCAGATGACCGCTGCTGGCAAGGTTCTCATTGCTTGCTGTAAGCTCAACATTAGTCAGTTAATGGGATCTCGGGATTGTTCTGCCTTTACCGTTCTTTGTGCACTCTGGAGTCAGTGGGTCAGAGGGAACCCTCTTCCACAGCAGAAGGATCTCACCAAAACCCTGTAAAACCTCCAGTTAATGAGAACTGTAGCAACTAATCAAGCCGCTTCACAGGCACCGTGGTGTGCCACCATGGTGCACCAGCCCAGCGTGCTGCTCCTGACCCTTACTTCAAGGTCTCTGTTACAGTTCTCATGCTCCTTCAGAGGACCAGACCTGGAAGCTTCTGTGATGCTGTTGGATAAAACTGAACAAAGAAATGGAACGTCCTGAAAAACAAGCAACTATTCTTTACTGGCTTGACAGTTTACCTGTGGTCAATCAGTCTTTGCAAACTGGCTGCTGCTCAGCTCACAAAATCCACTTGTCCTTCAGTAATCACGAGGGTGAAACCGCCCTACTCTGCCTGACTGTGTACTTTCTCTTTGTAATTAAATGTGACATGCAGCTGCAGTAAATATTTGTGCAGACATAGCTTACATATCATTATCACCAAAACCCAACTTCATTAGGGAATGGATATGAATTCTAGTCTAGTTTGTAGCTAGGCTGATATTTGTAATCTAATACAAATTCATTAAAGCCAGGAATTTACCAGACGAATAGCAATAAAATAAGTTACCTGTACATTTAATGAGAAGAGATATCTGTGTTAAACATATACTGAGGCAGTTTGGTAGGCTGAATTTAAGAAATTATCTCATCGCCACTAGATGGCACATCTCAATTAGTAATCCATCTAATCCATGTTTGAATTCTGGATTGCTTTAAAAAAAAAAAAAAGTCCTATCTTTGCTAACATAACACTTCATAATCATGCTTGCTTTCTATTTTTAAATCAAAAACCTTAAAAAAAGAGAACATACAGGGACTAAAAAGGATTTGTAACTTAAAATACACCATCTGCCAGTGAAAATCAAGCTTGATTCTGTCACATCTACAACTGTACCAGGTTAACAACGAGCATCACAGATGGTTTCTTTATATAAATATGTACATCTCCCCACAATGACTCTTTCAGCTGCTTCCCAAAACTGCTGGCACTGGCTTACCTTGTTTCCTAGGCGATAGCTGTGCCTAACACTCATCCTGGACCCTATGCAGCTGGAATGGATTTCAGGAGATGCCATCCTCTGCCTGGGGCTGTTTCCAACACCAACAAGGGATGCAGCAGTGGACAGCCATGTCTCTCCCCAAGAACAGCAGCAGAAGGACATTAATACACTCTCGTGCATCCGGTCTTTTCCTTGGATGATCAAATCTGCTGAAGGGTTCTCCTACCTTCCCAAATACCCGCACAAGGCTACATACCAAATATCATGGTGACCTCGTTACGATAGCACAGGACTGCAGTCAGAGCAATACACGTGGGATTTGAGCTTTCTGCAGCATTCAGCAGCATGAAGTGACAGAAAGCACTGAAATAAAACCACCACACCACTGCAGAGTCCCACGCTCATTCTCCCTTGGTGGTTATGTAGCAGGATCTCCTCAATCAGAAGTGGTTATTTCCTAATTCTTACATGTCCAAACTCACTTGAGATGAACACCGGAACTGGGTTCTGTTCTTGTTCTGTTACCAGCACTGAAATGTGATTCAGACCAAACCGCAAAACTATTGCTGCCACTTGGGAAACAGGTACCTGCCACCTTCCAAGAAGTTCCACGAGCATCAAACCTGTTCAGGAATCATACAAACAGAATTCAGTTCATTTCTTCCTGATCCTACCTCCATCATCGGAAAACCTACAGACGTTTCATTGATTACAATGACTAAGATTGTGCTGCTGTGTGGTACACAGCTCCTCGGGAACACGGGGGCAGCGGGGTTTAAGGTAAGCTAAAGAATACCCTAAGAAATAGACAGACCTAGAGTCTAGGACCAGGACTCACTCAGTTTAAGCTCCTTTCATGGCTATGCCACTGATACGAGTGAGAAAAAACAAGTCACTGCCCATGTTCGGGCTCCAGTTTATGAATATCTGTAAAACATGAGCCATTTATAGATGTCTGTAACCCCTCTGAAACCTGCTAATGATCTGTTTAAATACTGGATACCGTTACAAATTTTTTGAAACCAACATCTTTCCTATGGCCTGCTTTACAACCAGATGTCAAGTTCTTTCACATGTGGGTTCAAACAGCTGATTATAAGATGGCAAGCTCCATCCTACTGCATCATTCCATCATCTGCTGCTGCTAGTAGCGTGTTATTTTGGGAAAAGTGCATTTAAGTTTTGAAAAATTACAAATAAAATTAACTGCCTTCATAAAACTAGTATTTTAAAATGGATATACAGAGTATGTGAAATCTTAAACAGCCCGTTGCAGTGTGTGTAATCTGTCAGTGAAACTGAACACACACAGATTTGAGGCTTAACATTATGAAATTAAGATGGGGTAAGGAGCGCCCACTTACCATTCACTTCCATCTCTGTCACGTCTCTGAAAAAGTGTTTTCAAATGATAAGGAGAACAACCACGGCCCTGCACTCCAGGCAGGAAAGTACACTGAATTCATTCATGGCAAACTGTACCTGCAGAGGTAAATTAATCAAACGGATACAACAGCAACTTCTGAGTTTACAGCTCCACCATTTACAACTCAAGCACACACACAGAGATAAATCTTTATTTTAGGGGGAAAAGGAAATTATCAGAGCACTTTCACTTGTTCTTACGTACAAAAGAAGGCACACCTGCACATTTTCCAACTTATGAACTTGTCTTACAAGCGCCCTGAAAGAAATGGTGAACAATTGGCTGGGATATTTGTCAACACTGCACTTGGAGCTTACAGTGTGAGCTGCAGCCGGCAGGTCACCCCACACCACCACCGCTGCTGCCAACTGCTGCCCAAGCAGTACAGGGCTGCTTTCTGCCTCAAATGGTTTAGTGAGTTAGGTGGTGTTGGGTTGACGGTTGGACTTGATGATCCTTGAGGTCTTTTCCAGCCTTTATGATTCTATGACATTTCAGTACCCAGTTCTTAAAGAGTTAATTTACTTTAAAGCAAAGCACAGGACATTATGATGCTTCTTATGAATATTTTAATGAAAACAGAGGACCAGCTGTTCAGATTCAGTCAAGAAACCAATGCTGAAATAACATCTCTAATCCTAGGGATACTACAAAAATGGCAGATTCTGCTCCTCATTTTTTAATTTTATTAAAGGCATATTCTTGCCATGCCTTCCCATTTCAGGACACCAGGAACTACTAATTATGCACAGTTTCTTTACCTGTTGCTTTAAATCTTATTTAGGCATTGGCTTCACTTTTTACAGAAAAGGAATAAATAACTCAAGAATTACATACAATAAAAATGTGACAAAGAATAAAGTAAGGATTCAGATGTTTGAGTTCACAGTAGAATAATGTACTTTCTAACTTTCCTTTGCAGGATGAAACAGACAGTATGTGGAATTCTTCGAAGTGCCCTAGCTACTTTGGCACCTATATGTCATTCACAGATGAAAATCAAAGCACTTACACAAACTGGATTAAATCTCCCAAATAAAACACAATGACTTTGAAAATTTTAACTAGTGATACATTAGCAAAAGAGAAGCAAAATTCCCTTCAGTGATTTTGGATTCACTCCTAGTGCAGAGCAATTCCAAATTACATAGCAAGTTAGTGTCAGGATAATGCAGTACTTTAATACTACCCTTAGCATACAAAACAAAACAAACAAAACACCCAGCCGCAAACCCCAAAATAATACTGAGATCTGACTATGTTAATAATTAGTACCGTTAACTAATAATTCCTATGTTGAAGAACCACAATTGTCAGAGTAAAATTCATGACACTGTAAAAAGGCTGCTCTGGAAAGGTTTATTCTCCATACTGTATCTCTGCTCTTAGCTCTTTGGAGAGGTAATTTATCAGCACTGCTGTCAACTTCTGCTGGAGACTAGCACTTCCCATTACAAGAGCAGTCAGCTGAGCAATATCAGTCCAGTCTAAGTGCCTGAGAATAACAACGGCTTCATCATAGAGCTTCTGCTGCTCAGCAGGAGGCAATTCCATTAAAATCTGGGGGACTGGCCTGAACTGTCCACTAGTCATCCAGGCACCAAGCAATCCACCAAACGCTCCTCCTAGAAAAGAGAGAGAGATGTTGCTCTTCACCAGTTCATGGTAAAACCTGACATTCTAACCCCAGCCTCATCAACCATGTTCCCACCTTCATTAGAAACCAATGCAGAGTTCATCTGTGTCTACTTTAACTAGGTTTATACACAACGTTCAGAGCACCAAGAGGGATTTTTAAAGCTTTTTACATCCCCAGCACTCACAAAGGACCTCTGTACACAGTCAAAGCTACGAGCTTCAAGCTAGAAACCAGGAACAAAAGAACGCTCCTTAGGGCCCTGGTCTCCTCACTCCTTAGGGCACTAGATGGAAAGAAGGGAGAGATGGAGTGAGGGAAGGAAGAAGGGAGGACCCTTACAACAGAGGGGCGTCAGAGCTGACTCTGCCTCCAAAATTCCCACCCCAATCACTGCTCCTAAAAAATCATTTGTGTACTCGCAGGGATGCAGTTTTACATTAGACACAAATTCCTTAATTTGCACATTTTACTCAGGTGGCAATTTCTCCCATGTTACCATAGAAATACTTGAGAAACCCTGACAGCTGAATTCATCTTGAAGGAACTTTTGTAAGAACATCAATATCTGATTGAGGGGCACTTAATGCAAAAGCCACAACAAGTATCAATGTCCAAGCTCCTCATGTATTGAGAGAAGGTTTGTTACAGGATCACACTTTTCCCCCCAGGCAACACATCCACAATCCATTCTTCTAAGAGCAGCAGTCCTCAGGAAGCACCAGACACTGGAAATCTCTCCAGCAAGGACCGCAGATGGCAGGTAATTCACCCTCTCCTTCTTGGTGCAAGGCAGCCATAAGGACGATCCCACCCTCCAGTCCCACACCTATCCGGGCTGTTGGGGTAAGTGAAAGTGCACTCAATGGCAGATCTCCCTGCAAATCTCCTCAACCCCACTACAGACCCAGGGACATTCACCTTTGCAATTTGTAAAGTGAAACAAGGGTCTTCTGACTTAGTTGCACTGTAACTGGGACACGGCTTTTGGTATACTTGGAACTTTTTATTCTTATTATATAGACTTTCTACAGCACGCTTTTGGTATACAGTAACAGCTTTACTTGTTCCAGTGCCTTCATCAGTGGCTGAAGAACACCGAGCTTGGCTGGGAGACATTACAAAAGCTTAAGCAAACACTTAAACAAAATGAGAAAACACATCCAAGAATAACTTCAGTGTGAAGGAAACACTGACACATGCCTTCCTGATGCACACCTCTTTTCTAAAATGCCAACATATAAAATAGCATCTTGTTAAAGCCCCGTTACATGAAATCTCGGTGCTGCACACCCTTTTCCTTCAACCCATACCTACTACACAGGCTTACTAGCTTTTCGCTCAAGGAGGTAATCACACTTACTGTTCCTTAAGCACTTAAGAACTTACCTACAGCGATTCCAGGTGGACCTCCCACCAGACCACCAAGAAACGCCGTTGCACCTGCCAGCAGGGCTCCTCGACCAGAGTGTTTGACAGCAGCTTTCATCCCCTTCTCCTGAGATAGATGGTAGAACAGTTGCATCACATCATCAACATTGATGGGCATCCTGGCAAGCTAAGATCCTGGAAAAAAAGTTTAGAGTTATCTTTTGATCACTGCAACAGGGACTAAATCTTGCTGCTAAATGACTTCTAGGAAAAGAGTTCAGGGGTCTCTGAGACTAAAGGGACAGAGAGATTGTCAATATAGGAAAAAAAAATTGCTTTCGCTTTCTCTGTCATTTCTGGGAAAATCCAACCCATTTCAAAACAGCTAAAATTTACTGAAATTGCAAATGAAACCACAGAGGACATCAGAAAAATAATGACAGACATTGATTCAGATCAATGAGATGAGACGAAAAACTATAAAGTAAAACTGAGAAACTCCATCCCCAGAGCAGATTTGGGGGAGTGTTCAGAAAACAAGGCCCAAAGACTTAGCACCGAACAGTTAGAAAAAGCAGTATACCTTCCATTCTGCACACCAACTGAGGAAAGGACTTCCAGGGGGGGAAAAAAAAAGGAGCAATCAACATGATTAAAAACAGAATCACATATATACAGAAGGTATAGATTTACTATTGTACATGTAACCTTAGTGCTATTGTACAGATGAGTGTTTGGTGAATAACTTCGTAATTGCTTGCACTATAATATGTAGGAATGAAAAGAAATTAAAATTACATGTGTACCATATACCAACTGGTCAAGAAAATCTGTGCATATATTCTCAAGTGTGACCCTATCCAGTGTGATTCACTAGGCTGGAATATACACTAAATAAGTAATACATCATCCCTGTATTAAAAAGGGACACATTTTTGCATTTAATCCAGTAAAAGCTTCGGTTTTAATTTATAACTTAGATAAATCTGGGCACAGGACTGCTGATTTGTGTTGCGCTAGGGTTTTCTTGTTCGTATTTTTGTGGCACAGCAGGAAATTCATCAGAGTTACATTTCTCTCATTACTTCATTCACCTCCATGCCAGCCTAAGGAAAACGGAGAAGTTCTTCACTTTGCCATTGTTGCTTTTGGGTTTTTGGCAGGTGTATGACACAACGGTGTATCAGAATGGCAGCACGTGCTGGTTAGTGACAGCAGAGTGACACACTGCTTCCAGAGTTATAGATCATCCATTCAATATGGTTCAAGCTCAAAGTAATCAACAAGTGACTGCTCTGTCCCTCCTAGAGCAGGAGGAAACCAAACCAAACCAAACCAAACCAAACCAAACCACACATCTGGTACAGGTCACACTGCCAAGCTTGTTTTACCTTCTGAACAAAAGGTGAGCAGATTGCCACTCAGAGTAACATTCACACCAGCACCCAGAAGCCTCAAGTGCTGCAGGATTCAGTTCCTCCCCTCAGTGAGACAGGAACCGATTTGTGCTTGTCCTGCACCTCCTCAGCACAACCTTGGACTAACCCAACCGCCCGAGCACTGAAATGAATTTGCTGACTTGGGGCTTGATTGAAAAAGGTCCTTGGCACAGCAGAGCCGTTGCTGCTTAATTCCAGATGCAAGTTTCACACTCAAAATTCTCAGACCTCACAAGGAGCACTCATTTTCTCTCAACTCTTACAGGTATTTCTATGATCTCTTAGCACATTCACTCGATTTTAAGTCTTGTAATGACTGTTGCTGAATATAGCAGCTGAGTCACAGCACATGCAATTTTTTTATTTAAAGTCTACATGCAGAGCACTAGTGGGTGCCATTAAAATGTAAACCACATATTACAACACATATGCATAAAGTACATTCAGTGCAAAAGCATGGATGAGCAGACCAACATTCCAGAGATCTTTTACAAAGTCACACCATTATGAATTCCTTTGACAGTTTCAAGTTCTGATGAAGAATCAAGGTGCTCAATCAGACAATACTCAGTAAGCACTTTTTTTTTTAACCACACACTACAGGCCATGAAAGCAGGATATTTTAAAAGTACATTAGCAAGCTGCATCATAGAGACTCTAGAAAGTTTAACGTGCTACTAGGATAAGCAGCCACAAAAAAACCCTCAAAAAACAAAACACCTTGCCCCTCCAAAAAAGTCAACAGACAGACATTTAGCTTTAGGCTGAGGAAATCAAACCAAAGGCTTATATAGCTCTGCAGCTGCAAACCTCTAACACCTCACAGACTGGTTAACCTCTGCAGGAAACCAACTGCAAGAATGCAGAGCACAAAGTTGCAGTTCACATCAACCTAATGATCAGAACCACTGGGCAGACAGAATAAGAAAATAACCGTATTTAAAAATGCCAGTGAGCGACAAAGGATTAATAATCCTACTCCAGATTAAAAGGACCTCTAAGTTTTATGTGTCAGAGGCAGAACCAGAAGACAGACAAAAATATTTATAAACTTTGACTGTGTAACTGCCCAGTAAACAAATGTGCAATTTGATGCTAGCAACGAAATTACTCTCTACGGAATTCACCCAGACATTAAGAAACACCGGGAATGTAAAATACTGGATTTGCACTAGTGGAGGGATACAAATGTCAACGACATCCATGAAATGAGGCCTGGCTTTCACAGTTGCCGAGCCTCCACAGCCCCTACTGACTTCATGTGGCATTGAGAACATTCAGCACTTCGAGAACAAAAAAAAAAATACCATGAGTTTTGGAAAATTAAGTCACTGAGAAATCAAGCTTTGTTGTACAACAGATCTTCCCTTTTTGCTGTACTGCAATTGAGCAACTGCGTTCCTCTTCTCTCTGTAGTCTCCACAAATACTCATCTCAGATGTTAGACTGTACTTCTGACTAAATTAGGTGATGCTCTCTCTTTCACCCCAGGGACTGGGCAGCAAAGCAACCAATGATCCTGCTCTACCTGTCCAAAGAGAACTATAACGTCCTGTGTTTGTATCTCATCTTCGAGCCTACAACCAACGGGTTTTACTAGAAAGTACATTCCTCTCAGAACTAGTTTATTACTTTTTAAGAAGAAAAATGACATAGAACAAATTAAACCAAAAAAAGCATAACATCGCACACAACTCCTATTAATGTAAACAACCAGAGAGGGTCCCCAGATTAATCTATGGCGTGAACCTCATTTCAGCTCTTTCCTACTGAACATTCACATCTTCTTATCCTCCTTCCCCCTTCACAGAATGATGACGTTAGAGAAGCAAAAGCCATTTCATCCCCTGGGTTCTCTGTCCTACTTACACAAAAATGAACACCCTCCCAAATGTGCACAGAGGAGATATTCTAACAAGTACATGGCCTGACCCACCACTGAGCTGTCCTCACTGCTCCTTACAACCTCCTATTGAGTTAACAGAGTATACACCTCAGTAAACATCTCTACCATGTGCGCGTACATAGAGCAAAAATCACCTACAGGACAAATTCCAAACCTACCAAGCAATGAAGACATGGGTCCTCGTACCAGGAGCTCACTTTATCTTGATGGACACCATACCGTGATAAGCAACAATGCGGGGTGAGAATCTCCATACAACTACTAGAAAGCAGATACATGAACTATGTAGATCTTTAAACTGGAAATTCAAGACAATAGCAAATACTTTTGCAAGCAGAGATGCTCAGGAGATAACCCAGGACAATTTATTCTGTTTCAACTGTATAGGAACAGCTCTACTGGTACTGCAACTTTTTATAATAAATATGAGATCAGCATTAGATCAAAAACAAATGCAAAGTACTCAGCAACCAAGGCAGACTAAAGAACACAATTTCACAAACTACAGCATGAACAAAGATCTGACTTGATGATTAAACAGGACATAAATCCATTAACTATTTCAATAATAGCTGGTGGGTGGGCAGGGATTGAAGGTATTCCTATCTGCAAAGAAGGACAGTCTCATCACTGGTCTGTATGCATACTGTTGGCTTGAGTAGCATTTGTGCTCCAAAATCACCACTTTCTGAAAATCCTACCCGCAGAGGCCAGCCTAGTATTTAAAATCTGCAAAGCAGGCGGCTTGACTTAAGCAATGGTTGGCATTATCAGCCAGTAGAACTTAATTTAAATATACCAGTTTAAACCCTGCTCTGCATTTGTAATTTTCAGTTATTTTCCTAAGGCAGGGTCCACTCCCTACTTACTGGTGTAAAGATTAAAACATGCTGATTGCTCTGTATTTGCTACTGTTCTCTGCCAACCACAACGATTCACTACATCGTGTTGCTGACTATACAAATCAAATGCTCATTTTTGTTTGAGTAACTATATTAGAAGATGGTAAGAAATTCATCTATTTGCTAGACAATCTGAATTCACGGAAATGCATAAAACAGCACTTTTATAGTTTTGTAAGAACTGCAACCTTAAGGGTGTTGCTTACTTTCTTTTGTGTATTCATCAAAGTGCGTACAGTTATCAAAGCATTTAATCGGTTTAACAAAAGAGGCAACAAATTTACTCATTATGTGAACAGACTACTTCTAGGAACCAAAGAGCTAATTTTAGAAGGCTCTTCAATGCCTAAATATGCAGGTAAACATTCAGTGGGAAAAATTTGAGGCCTAACCTGCCTAGGCACTTAGGATAGAAATCCCACTCACCTGGATGGGAAAATTTCTAAGTATCTGTGAAAGACTGGCTGTAAGTCCTTCAGCACTTAAAACCTTTTTAGACTTAGTCAATATCTTTTTAAATAAGTCAATATCTTTATAAACGAAGGGTGGTTTTTTTTTTTTTTTCATTTCCCAGCCAGCTTCTCCATTTTGAAAGCACTACTGGAGAAAGAAAGAGTTACAGGTCACTTGCATGAGCTAGCTGATACTGAAGCCAAAATGATCAGACTTTCAGTTAATAAAGAAAAAAGAGCTGACACCTGGAAAACACCTAAACAGCAGAGCTCGCTCCCCTGTAGAGACACTTGGCGCAGAACACTGCAATGGTATCTGCAAAGTCTGAACTAAGCTTGGAAACTAAAGATGCTTTCCCTGACTCACTACAAACACATAAACTTCAGCTCACTAAAATCAATCAACTTGCTCTGATTTTTTTAAAATTTATTAAAATCTTTATGACTAAAATAGGCTGAGGATAAAAATGTAATTATAAACTCTTTCAAAGAGCTGAAACTGAATTACACTTCAGCTATTTCTCATTTCTTTTCCTACACCGCCAACGTCACATTTGCTATTGCTGAAACGATGACACAGCTACAATGGAACATGGGGAAAAGAGAAACGAGAGGTTAAAGGAGATTTCA
>NW_010117640.1:0-4748 GCF_000699245.1 Pterocles gutturalis
GATCAGATCACACAGGAATGCATCCAGGTTTGTCAGCACCTTTTTCAGATTCTATGTATATTTGTAAAAGTTACCCTAACTTTTCCAGATTGATGTCCACTATGACTTCTCTGTTAGAGTAGAGATGTTCACTTACTGACACAGAAGCAATGTACTCCATAAATGTTCAAGAGGGAGGCAAGGTACCTTTTAAAGAGTTAATTGACCTGTGGTCTGGGTGGACCACATTCCTGGCCATCAGACCACTCCTCAGTCTAGCTCCTAACAGTTGCATTTTGTGGGAAAATGGATAACAGCTCCTCCAGAATCAGATGGATGGGGGGATATATTGGTGTACACAATGATTCGTATTTTCAGAGAATCTTTGGGCAGATTTGGGGAGAGAGATGTTTCAGGGCCCAGTCCTTGCCTTGGTGATTATTCTACAAAATTGAGTTGAAGAGATTCAGTTACATAGTTGATATGCCCTGAAAAAAAGGGGGAGGAACCCAGTTTTTAATGCAATTGTACCAAGTACGTGTACAGTGGGACATACTGGGAGGACTGAAGATCATGTAGGAGTGCCTTTGCAATACAGAACCCGGAAACCTATGTCTGGCAGGTTTACAGACAGTTGGCAACATGGCATCAGGATACGTTATTTTCAGAAAAAAAGCTGCCATAACTGTAATGAGGTGGTAATTCAGCAGAACAGACTGTTTCCATTGAAACATTTTGGATTGAATTCCAAAATGTTACTAATGTGATACGCAGCTTCCCTCACATTTCTGTTGGGAAACTGACTAGATATCACTGTGTCTAGTCTCAGTCATTCTAAAATTCTGTTTACCTCTCTTTGCACTTGAACACACAGATGGTTACTATAACATAATTTTTGTTTTATATGCCTGGAGAGAAGTATCTTGTTGAATTAGAATTTCTAATTGTGAAATTAGAACCTATAATGTCTTCTGTATTTTGTAAACAGACTGTTCAGGTCAAAAGCTTGCCTTTTTTTTTTTTTTTTTTACTCTACTGTGCAAAATTTGTGTGTTCATGCTATGTTATGCTATGTTTGTTTTTTTTTTTTTTTTCTCTAGAAGGGATGAAGATTATGTTGGTTATTTCAGTGGGTTAAAAACACCTTAAAATTGAAGTTGAACTGACCATTCAGAACAGTGAAAATAGGTGCATGGAACCTCAATGACTTTTTTGGTCTTGGAAAAAGAATGAAGATTTTTTTTTTTTTGAAAGCTCTGAAGCAATAGTAAATATGTGACAAAGGGAGATTTTAATAAACAAACACAGGCATAGGTTGAATACAAATTTACTAGTTTTTTTTAATTAAAAAAATTATTAAATTTGTATTCAACCTATGCCTGTGTTTTTTAGTGAACACCTTAGCAGTTAAACTTTTAAACTCAGATATAAATAATGTCTTCATTATTTCTCTTCTTAAAGTCACAGGGAAGTCCGTGAAGGCTGTGATCCTGTGCTTCTAAATCTTTGTTATACAGGACCACTGGAAAGGAAATCAAGTGTTTAATACGCAGTGAGAATACATATCTGGAAGTTCAGCTCTGTCAGCATGTACTTTCTAAATTCCAATTCTGAGTTTTGCTGGATATAAAAACTGCCTTCAAACTAAATTGATAAAGATTTAAGGCTAAACTCTTAAAAGTATATGAGGGCTTTGATGCAGGCATCTCTTACAATGACAGTATGAATATATGTCATAATATTTTTTTTTAATTAATTTTAAAAATAGGTAGTCATCTTTAGGTACTCAAGTGTGATGGTTTGTTTTTGTGTGGGGAATTCTGGGGGGTGGTTGTGGAGGGCTTTTGTTTTGATTTGGGTTTTGTCGTTCTTTTTGTTGTGTGTTTGTGTTTTTGGGGTTTTTTTGTTTTAACTTTCCATTTAAAGTAATTAGAAACAGAGAACTGGCTGATAAGAAGAAATTAGGAAAATTGCGCGTGGGATAAAATACTGATCCTGTGCTCATATGGATGTATGTCATTAGCACAGCAGTACTCGAACTATTACAAGCAGGGCAATACTCATTCATGCACCTCAGGATCAAACAGGAATTTGGATTTGTCTGAATCTGTCCCACTGAATGTTGGAGATGCACAGGCTAGGTGGTTAAAAATGATAGAGGCTTCATAGCAGGAGATCTCTTGCTCCGGTCAAGAACAGCTGTCATAGGCCTCAGGGCAATGCAAGCATAGTGGCTGGCAAGCAGTGCCCAAAAGAATTCAAGAGGAGTAAAGCTCAAGGGGGATTTACAGTTTTTCAGTTACATTCAAAAATATGGAGTTTTGGAGGGGTGTGTTGAGTTATGCTGAAAATCAATCTTTTTCTGAAAGAGAATGAATTAGGCTGAGCCACAAGGTGATCTGTTGTTGAATGGTCTTGGTATTACCCAGTGTCCAGTGACTTTTATCTGTTTTATCAGTGTATGCTAAGAATGTCTTTTATGTCAAGTATAAGTGAGAACGTGAAATTGAAAGGTCCATTGCCCTGCTCTATCTAATTTCAAACAGCTCCGGTTTTAAAGCCTGGGGAATACTGCCTTATTTTAAATAGCTCTTCTCCTTCCTTTGATGTTAAGGCGCAGTTGCATTCATTTGCAGTAATCATACCTCCTTTTAGCTTTTGTTTTTAGTCTTCTTACCTGAAGTTAGTTCTCCACTCTCACCAGCATCCTTAATCCTGTTTCTTGAATATGAATGGCAAATGTACACAGTATTGCTAATAAAGTGGAAATACCTTTCTTGAGATATCTGAAAAGCATATTTTTTTTTCAAAATTGTTGATGCCTCATACTCAGCCTGCTTATTAGCGATACACTAAGTCTTTCTGCTGTTGTGTTTTCTGAGCTAATGTGCTTCTAGCTTGTAGAGGAAGTCCTAGTTGTTACTAATTGAATGCATTGCCTTGTACTTAATATGGTTACGTTTCTGTTACTCAGATCTTCCATGTGTAATTCTTTCTGTATCCCATTGTGGTTTTACTTGTAATAGATTCTGCCTTTTAAATTTCGTTATAAAGCTGCTACAATTTTTGCCATTGCATTCAATGAAAATCTGAAATAAAATTAGCCCTGTGACTGAGTCTTAAGGAACTCTCATTACTGTTTCAACCCTACCATTTCCTGATTAGCCAGTCTGTTAATCTCTGATTTCTTTCCAACTGACTAATAATTTTTGAAAAGGCACCATATCAAGTGCTTTATTGAAGAAGATAAGAGCTACAGCATTTTCTTTGTCTAGACAGTCAGTTATCTTATTGAAGGAAATGAAGAAATCACTCTGCTTGATTGCTGTGTAATGAACACGTGTATTTTTGTAATAAGGGAAAAAATATATAAAAAATAATGTGGCAACCATCAGTAATACAGTCACCCAGTCAGCGGGAATGCAAAATCATGGCTGAATCTTAAGTTTATGGGAAAGGTCTAGAATAACTTGCAGCTTTAAGTAAGATGCCAACTAGACTATCCACTATCCTTGTCAGCCTTCTGATGTTGGAGAAGAGCAAGAGCATGAAATGCTGTGAACTGATGGGACTTGAGGAAAAAGAAGATCCAGAACTGCAAAGGTCTGAATCATATTGATGGGGCTCTGGGGTGGTGGATGATTTTTTTTTTTTTCTTTTCTCCTTTAGCGTAGTTGAGAGGCTTGACATCTGTGAGGTCTTTCTGAGATCCGAAGTTATATTTTCAATCTTAAGAGTTTAATATGCAGGGCTAGCTTCTGGTTTTATTGTTTTGTGTTAATTGGTGGTTTATATTCCCAAATACTTTACAGGGTAAATGTGTCACTCATTGTTTTGGTTTTCTTTTTACATGGGGCAAGCTGTGTTTCCCTTTAGTACCTGCTGTAACCACAGTTACTTGCAAAGTGTTTCTGACAGAATTGGTTTGGCTCTCAGCCTGTCGGTATGTACCAAATGGCAGCAGGTGGCTCTAGGTGACTCACAGTTGATCAAAACCGTGAGGTGGTCTTACATGCTGCTGCATATCTGTTCAGTCTTTAGCTTTTTCCTTTTTTCAGTTTTATTATTTTTTGGGGCAGCTTTAGTGTTAACACTGAACTAGAGTAACATGTTGGAAATCAATGCAGATTTCTTTAAAACATAGAATTGCATTAATTTTCCTGGAAGTCTAGTCAAGTGATAGATTTCTGTTGTGAGGCTTATCTCCTTTGCAGTTGTGAAGTTCTCAAAGACAAAGATTCTGCTCTTGTGTTTAAAGGAAAGAAAAGGTCAATTTTACTCAGAGGTAGACCCATCTGTTAAGAACAAACTCCTGTATTTTCATCATGGGTCTTCAGAATATGTCCTCCCCTTTCTCTGCTTAGTGAGAGAATCTTTTTCATGTATGAAACATCACTGAAGTAACAAAACTTTTAAGATGAGATTGAAAGCACAGACCAACAATTCGTTATATTAATTTCTAGCGTGATTTGGCATTGTACACTTAATCTGTAGTAGGTGTACTGGATGTTGCCATAAAATTCAGTTCTGTTCCACCCCCCACCCCCAATTTTGTTGAGCCCTTTTAAGACATGTAAATGCTAATTTTTCCAGCTGTTAAAATAAAAATCTACTATTTGATTTAATTTAATTCGCATTGGCACAGCTAGGAGCTGAACTTAATTGTTTCAAGCAGCACCTGTTTTATAAAAAAAAAAAAGAGATAATTTGTGTTCACGTTCGGAAAATACTTGTTAAACATCACATTTTTCATGGCACTTATTGACTCT
>NW_010117640.1:4779-12633 GCF_000699245.1 Pterocles gutturalis
CTGTTAAGAATAATTTTTGTTCAGGCTGTATTTTCCTTAGTAAATTGCTGCTCCCCAGCATTTAGCTGGTTCCATTTTCCCATGAGGTATCTTGGTGAAAGGGCTATTCTGATTAAAGGTATCACAGTTAATTAAAATGATACTGTAATTCTGTTCTTTTTGTTATGGTCTAGAAATTCTGAGGCTCTGATGCCAATTTCTTATTTCCTTTTATACTTTTTCCCTTGTTTTGCTGGCTTTGATGAAAATAGCCATTAGCAGCTTAAGACACTGTTAGGGTACAAATGGTGTTCATAAATGGAAACCATGTGTGTTACCTTAACAGTAAAGTAACTGCAGATGCCCAGTTTGTTTCAATGACAGTGATATTACTGCATTGTTAGGTATTGAGTTGAGGGAAGTGGGAGGTGGAAGTGAAAATAAGATGCTCAATTTAGTGTGGATATGCCCAAAAAGAATCATTACTATAAAAGAAACATCAAAAAGAGCCTTGTTAATACAAGGAATTAAGACCTTTTTCACTACCTAAAGTGCTGACGCTGTATTTCCTGCTGCTTTTAGGGGAGAACAGAAATGAAATATGCAGCAAAAACTTTCATTGACACCAATAGGCATGGGACCTAGCTTTCAAAACTTTGAACTGCAAGTGAAAAGTATTATTTTTATCTCTTTTGAAAGCATTTGTATTGTACAACCACAAAATAACAATTTCTTTCACCGAATCTAACTTCACTGTTTTTGTTTTCCAAAATAGTTTAAAATTTGTCATTAAAAAGAACCTGGACTACTGGTCTAGTCGTAAAACCAGTTAAATAACTGATTTTAGTGTATTAACACGATCTGAGGTTATAAAAGAAAGGTGGTTAAGTAGCCATAGCTCTTCAAATAATTTCATACGTAGTCTATCTTCTGTCCTAAGTCAGCACCCAAACCCTTCTGCAGAACAAGAAGATGCTCACAGCTCTGAGAGGCCCATTGTGTTTTGCTGCCAGTGTTTCTAAATCCTCTGAGGAGATAAGGCACTCGAATAGCGTGCTGGATGAGAGACGGTATGGGAGTTACACATCAGAAGTCTCTGAATAACCTGGCTTGTAATGCAGCTCTGCCCAGCTGGGTTGTATGACTGAGACACATGTTTTTGGGATGGTTTCAATTAGATCTTGGGCTTTGAAGAGGTATTAAAATAGCACAGTGGTTGGAATACCTAAATGTGTTCTTTAGGGGGTTATCCCCAGCTGTGAAGAGAGGAAGGAAGCTGAGTAATCCTGTGGTATGTGGAATGGGAGATGAGAAACTATGTTCTTAATTTTGCCCCAGGCTTACTTTGTTATCATAAGCAAGTCACAAATACTTTATTTCTGTTCTGCAGAGGCTTTGATTTTTATGGAATTACCCCCAGTGCGTGAGATGAAATCTGTGTGTGTACATTGCTAGGATCAGTGTTGGGTAACTACCACAGGTAATGTCTGGAGGTGCTAAACACCAGTGTATTGGCTGGGTAAGAGAAGCTTCTGCCCCAATAAAATGGGGGGAATACCTAGGTGTTTTACAGAGAAATACATGGGATGGTATGTACATTCCCTTTTAACAGAAGATACTGTAAAAAATGCCAAGTTTCTTCCATCCATATACCCTTTTTAATTTTCTAACAATACTTGGTTGCAAGGAGGCTCTCTTGTTGAACAAAGTTCTGTCATTTTTATTGTCATTAACTATTTTAAACAGAAAAATGCTGGGAAGCTTAGAACGGTTTGGAGTATTTAATGCGCTGCTCCTTACCTTCTTTAGTTGATCCCACATGCAGTTGTTGCATGAAGTCTGGGATGTTTCAAAATCTTCAGCTCAAGTCCTTTGTTCTTGGTTAAAGGATATCCCTGCTTTTACACAGTGCTGATAGCTACTCTGATATAAAGATGTGCCTTCTAACTGAGAGGAAAAATTTTAAGTGTTTTTCCTTTCTTCCTCAGGATGCCAGTGGGCTACCAGTGCCATTAGAATTGAGTTCTCATCCTAGTGCGACAACTTCCTTACACTTGGCTGGGCCTACATCTTTACCTCTGCCTAAACGCAGTACGCATGCTACCACTGAAAGAGGCTTTCTGACTGCATGGACCAGTGTGGAGTTTTGAAATGGCACTGTTCGCGTTCCTTCTGAAAGTGTCAGTCGCAGAGAGGAATGTTTTTAGTTCTCTGTAGCTGAATTCCCCAAAAGTAATTTGTCATATCCCTGGTAGTCTGGTGGTGTGTGGAGAAGGGAAAGCTACTGATTTTCCCCCAGGTCAGCAGAGTGCTGACCAGGACGGAGCAAGAGTGCTAGAATTTAAAAACAGTTTCTCAACAGCTAAACCAAACAACAGGGCTGTAGCATATTTATTTTTCTTTCTCAAAGGCTTTAAAGCCCGTAGTAATAAAGGTAGTACAAGCAGAATTTTTGTTTTAATGGTTTTGTGTTCATCTGGGTACCTGAAATGAACTGGCATCTGTCACAGAGAATTGGTACCCGAAGCATTGCTGCTGCTTGTAGCTTTGGAGTGCTTTAACCCATTGTTCCTAGAAGGGGATATACTGCGATGAGAGTTCCACAGATGGTTGCTGTGGATGAGAAGAGGAATGTGATTTGAGCTGGCGTTTAATTTAGCTACCCGATCAAAGATATCTTTAATTTAAATGTGGCTGTGTGTAACCTTCACTGAAATATTTTGGTTTGTCCTACTTTGTTGCCAGTTAGCCCTTGGGGACTTCACTTTGATTATTTAATGTGGTTTGGTTTCGTTGATTGGTTTTTGAGTGTGGTGGTGTTGCTTGTTTTATCATGCAAACATGTAGAGATGATTTTTAATTTTTTTTTTTTTAAACTTGGAATGTGGGTGTCAGACTCTCCTGATCTACTGTACAGGAATTCCTGTAATTTGAAGGAGCACAAAGCCATTTGTGAGAAATTTTTTTTCATACATGGAGAGAACAGATCTTATTCTCTGTAAGTAAAAAGCAGGAAAGTCAGGACTTGATTACAGAACAATCACTTAACCCACACTGTGTTTTCATCGCAAATTACATATATAGTATAAGTACAGCAATTAAATATTTGTACAACAAGAATTTCTGTGGAACCCTATTACAAATGCTGCTATATAGCACCCAGGAATATGTTTGGCCACATGCTGTGGTGAGTATTAAAAGAAAGCTAAAAGACATATATGTGAACTTGTGTCATTTTGAATTTGGAACTGCAGATCCAGTTTACAAAGGCTTTAATAGAAAAAGGCTGCCAATGTGGAAGTTTGGAAAAGCGGAGAGGACTTTCCTTCGTGGAACTTGATGACTACAAACTGGCTGCTGTAAGTCAAGCACAAAGCCTAGTTCAATTTCTTGTTACTAAAGAAGAAAATCATTCAGGAAGGAGTAGAACTCTATTCTGAGAACAGGTTCAGCGTAGCCATGCTGACTCCTGGTGTCTCAAGAGCAAGTGTATGCGCTGTGTTGGCCCTGGGCACAGGGCAGCCTTTATCTGTGCCCTGCATGGAAGAGGAATTATTTTGCCAGATGATTCATGGGTTGCCAACGGAGCAGGATTTACAAAGAATGTGTTGGGACTGTTTGTTATCAGTGGAGGATGTGGGAAATTTAGGGGAGAAAAAAGTGAGAGGAAAAAATATTGCTGTTAATACAATTGAAGTGCGTAACTGGAAATGGCTTTTGTTGTTGCTCTTCTATATGGAGGCACTGCTGGAAACACACTGAGCCCCTGCTCAGGAAGTGTGGTTTTCTTAAATGATATTAGTTAGGTACTGGTGCTTATCTTTACGGAGAAGTGTTTTCAAGTCAAAAATGTGGTCAGCTCATAGATTTATTTTTTTTTTATTGGAAAGAATAGTTTACTGAGATGGCACTGTCCCTATTTGTTAGATGAAATGAAACACAAATAGTAGCTCTGCTCTCGAGGCATCCTTCGCATCTGTAACACAGTAGGTTAACAAAAGGTTAAAAACATGAATGGTTCTCTGTCATTTTACAGAGCAGTTTTTAGCAGGAAAAAAAAATAAAATCTGCGAGACTTGACTTTTTGGACCATTTTCTATGAAGTTTATTTTATTTGGTTGTTGATGGAAGCTGTAGTACTGGCAGGAGATCTCTGCAGTGTAGGCACTTGTCAGGTGAAGTGCATGGTTGTAAAAGGATGTTCAGCCCACGGAGGAACACAGAACTAATGATGCTAATGGTGATGTTGGCACTTCCAGCTGTTGCTTCCTAACATTGCTTTTGGAAGAACTACATTGTTTGAAATATAAATTATGTAGTACTAGTATTTTTAAGTAGAAACTGAAGTTAGAAGTAAAATAGGCTGTCATTTGGATAATCCATGGAAGTAACGAACTGCACCAAAATGTAGTCCTGATGCACGTCTTTCAGTAGCAGTGCGTCTTTTCCAAAGGCTTCTACCAGCTGTGTTTACAAATAAAACTATAAAAGGGGAAATTATAATATTTTTCTATAAAGGGATTTCTTTACATACAGTTCCTTTTTATGCCTATAATGTAAGATAGGGTATTACATTTTACTTTCATTTTACATGTCAGTTGTAAAACTTAATAATAGATTACATGAGAAGACAACTTCTGCGGCAAGCTTCAGTGTTAAATTCTTGATGGTGAAGAATGGAAAAGAGTGGAAGTTTGGCATACCGGCTCAGGAAACTTTCTGTTTGGGGGAGTGCCTAAATCCTGGAAAATTGCTTCTGGTGTGTGATCCTTACTAGTACTGTCAAGGCTGAGATGTGAGTATCAACTTCTCTCTGCAAGGTCTTGCAACTCTCTGCAGTCATCTCGTTGCTGAGGGAAAGAATATCGTTCTCTTTTCTGGGAGAAAAAGAGCCTAGGAAGTAGATACACTGCAATTGGCATATGAGTTTTGAAGAAAAGCAGGGTTTGGGTGCCTTCTGGGTGTCGTGGAATCTGAATGGATTCTCTCTGACAGAGGTTGAAAATACCATTCTTTGTGTCTTCCTGTGGGCAATGCTGAGATGTTCAGCGAGGTGCTGTTTCAGGACCTGTGTGTTTCACTGTGGCAGCATTTCCTATACACAGTTCTCATGGGAAGAAATTGATATGTGCTAAGAAAAAAGGTGCTCTAAAGAGTGCTCTAAACATTCTTCATGAATTTCATTCAAGAGGTCTTGGTTTCTTCTCTCCTATATGAGGAAGAAGACAAGGATCATTAACTCAGAGCAACCTTGGGATTTTGGGGGACTGTCATCTGCCCTTATATGTCATATGTCCCTCTCGAGATACATGCAATTGTGAATTGCTCATGGGATAGTGGGGTAGAGAACGGTGCATAATTCACTGTCTTTCTGTGCCATGATCTTTGTGTAGGAGGATGAGAATTTCAAGCTTCAGTGTTTAAACCTCCAATTTTTGTTCTTGTACCTCTGAGTAAAGGCCATTTCTTACCTCACTTAGATTTATCTGCAAATAGAAGAAATTGTAGTAAATTATAGCAAATATGTACGGGAATATATATATTTATTTTGCTGATTTTTTTTTTTTATTTTTGGGAGTTAGTTTATTAACCTATGTATTTTAGAAATTATTTTCCATTTAATTAAATTTTGTTAGTCAAAATACTGAAAAGCATTTTGACCCCTTTTATTCTTTCTTTTGAGAAATTACCTGTGTATAAATGATGGAATAAATCTAGGCATGCTTTATGGGAGGTTGTAAGAAAAGGGAAAAGATTCAGTATTCATTTCAAACAAATTCTGATGATGCTAGTGCTGTGCAAAAATAATCACCAAGCTGTGGAATATATGTGAACATGGGATTTTTCACTCTTTGGAAAGATGTAATAACCTGTTAGAAGTAGTTTCAAATCATGTTTCTAAAATGTCTTTTCCCCCTTAAGTTATGCTCTCTTTCCACTATATTATGCTTATTCTCATATAGTGTCATTTATCATTAAGCAGGTTTTTTGATTCAGATTCATCCTTTGCCTATAAAACTGAAGAATCCTTTTTTATTATTTTTGGTTTAAGTTCTCTTCTGCTTTCATTTGGGATAGCAAAGGTATTTAGAGAGCTGCTGAAATGATGCCTCAAGACAGAATGCTTTCCTGAATGTGGACCTTTCCTCTCCTTATCCCATTCTCATGTTCCTCAACTTTAGTTTGGGAAAAAATATAGTTTTTTATAGTCTATTTCTCTGGTAATTTTATCTGTCCTGTATCCAGATTTCTTTGTGGTCATCACTGAAAAACTTGGTTTGGGAATTGTTGGGGAAAACCCACCAACTAATACAACAGTCAACACAACCCATAATGCAACACAATTAGCTATTCTTGGATTTTATTAGTAATTTAAAATTATCTGACATGAGAGAAATAGGTAAGATTGAGTATTATTCAAAAATACCATGTCCCTCAAACTGACTAAATTTGTAATATCAGAAGAAGTCAGTCCCATGCATACATATGCATTTCAAGTAGCTGATGCTAGAAGAGCACGTATGGCACACAAGTCTTAGAACTCATATAGCATGACTGATTCTGAATTTAATTTTCTATGTATCCACTTTCTTGTCAGCTGTTTTATCCTCTTCTCATTTCTTCCACTCAAAGGTGGAATAAATTACAGACATTAAGCAGAGTTCATCCAAATACTTCCAGTATTCATTGCCCTCATTACATTCATTTGTGAATGCGGCTGTTATCCTGACTGCTAGCCCATAGCATAAGAAATAAGTCATACATGTGTGTGCAGTGTTTGTGGATGGTTTGGGGTTTTGTTTTGTTTTTCTTTTTTTTTAGGTTGGTTGATTTTGGTTTGGGCTTTTGGGCTTTTATTTTTGGGGTTTGCCTCTGAATGAAGCTGTACAATTCAGCTGCTGGATGTGGCTTCTTAACACTGGAAACTGAATGGTGTTTATTAGAAAAGTAGGCACATGAGCCTTGATATTAATGCAAAATGAGCTCATGTCTTGAAATGCTTACTAGAATTAGTTAAAGATAAATGCATTTTATCCGGTGGGGTTTTGTATTGCTTTGGATTTTTGTCTAAAGCGCCCACCTGCAAGATGGCTGAGTTCAGGCAACTGCTGTAATAATCACGTTGGATGCAGAGGCTCTGTAATCATTTATACAGAATTTATTGTGCGAGTTGGAAGGTGCTCTCTGAGTACAACATAGTTTTACATATAAACTATTCTTTTTTGCATATATATTTTTCACTTTTAGATATGAGTTGTGGAAGGGGAAACCTCTAAACATTAGTTTTCTAGAACTATCCCCATCCTGTCAGCATACAGGATGCTGTGCTGTTCAGGGCACTATATCACAGCCTGTCCTCAAGCTAAGAGATTACCATATTTTTGCATGTGTAACTACCATTCATATAATTCATCTTGTATTAAAATACTTTTCATTTATGAATAATTACTCTGTGTCAGGGGAAAAGATTCTACTGAGTGTGGGGGAAGAAGTGAGGAGAAATTGTAGGCTGCTCTGGACTTGGAAGAAGTGAACACCACTTCACTAGGCTAAGCCTGTATTTGCTAAGCTTCGCTCTATTACTTGTGCTCGAGTGCAACTAGTCCTGTTCCTGAGAAGCTGATGAATTAAAATTATTTTAATATGTAAGGCTACTAACACATTTTTGGAAATATAGCCTATGTGCTGTTTATTAAGTAGAGAGAATCTCCTACATGTTTTCAAAAGTCCTCAAGATGTTGCAGTATCTGTAGCCAGCCATTAAAAATTGTGCAAGTTTACATCATCTGTGGCAAGATACATCTGTTCCTTTGATTTATTTAGACAGAAATCAAATCTGTGTCATCTGATCTACATGACATAAAAACATTCCTG
>NW_010117640.1:12664-45957 GCF_000699245.1 Pterocles gutturalis
ATGTGCTTTTTTTATCCCCTACTCTTGTATGCGAACTTTCTAGTGAATTTCTGATATTAATTTTGATCTCTCTGAGAACGTTAATGGTTTAAAATACAGCAATCTGACATAAGCCCGTTTACCCAGACCAGGACCCAGACTAAACAGAATCTCATACACCTCCGCAAACCAACTCAACTTTTAATGAGTTGACTGGTTTTTGAAGAAGACTTCCTAGGGGTGTTTACTGACAGCATTTTTTGAACCTGGAGTTTCTGTTCTGCGGCATTGAAATACCTGCCTGTTTGAAACTTCTGATTCCCATTCCTAGTGCCAAGTTGTATGTGTCCTGAGACATGATACTGACTTTAAGTCTTTGCATCCTACAGTATTTCATGTCCTTGCTGAGGAAGTAGGGGGTGAGTCAGCAAGTGCTGTCATGTTAGCAGAGGACTGTCGGAAGCAACAAAGGAAGCGATAGTGAAAAATTAGACTGTGTATCAGAAGTGAAGGAGTGGTGTGTGAAATACGAAAGGGAGGAGGGGAAGCCATCGCAGGAATTTCTACTCTAAATTTCCTGTCTCCTGGTTTTGGCAACTTTGTTTAGTAAGCTGTAGTGTTGTGGCTGGCATAAATACGAATGGGAGGAGGGGAGCCATCGCAGGAATTTGTACAATAAATTTCCTGTCTCCTGGTTTTGGCAACTTTGTTTAGTAAGCTGTAGTGTTGTGGCTGGCATTTGGATACCTCACAGAAAATATGTCTGGTGGGCTAGAATGGAGATGGCTTGGTTTTGAAACATCAGTAGAGATCACAGAGAGAGTGTCTGCTTTCTTAACTTACGGCCCTTTTGGAGTGGTCTAAGGGTCTATAGGAGTGGGTAGCCTTTTGTTACACAAGCAGGTGTGATGGAGGCAACAAACAGGGTTTCAGTAGTACAAGCTTTCTTGGGTTCCTGGGGGAAACTTCATGTGCAAAAACAAGTTGTCTGTTTCTTTCCATCTTACATCAGCTCATCTTATCTCATAACAGATCCTCTGTTTCTCAGAAAACGTTATCTTGCTGAATTTCCAAATAAGAATTTGCAAGATAAAAGCAAGAAAGAATCTATAACTGACATAGAGATGGAAGCATGGTCAAATTTCAGACCTAAACGTATGTGCTAAGTATACTGTTCCTAATGTTGTATGATGATTTGCTTATAAAGCGTGATTGAAACAATCCTAGAAAATTACCCCTTTTCAGTTTTAGAAAAAGTTAATCTTTTTTAAGTAGTAAAGATGTTTAAATGTATTTGTCGTTTACTCTGAGGTTTAGGATCTTTTTGCATCATCAGTACATCAATTCTGAAAGAAAAATAATTACGTTAAAATATTTCCCTAATGTCTTTATTCACTCTATGATTCAGAGTTTAATCGCTCACCACAGGCAGCAATGACTATCAGTTTCCTGACCTTACTTATCAGTCTGAAAGTAGGGTGCTCAGGGCTTACTCGGTTTGAACTAAGAGCTCTGCAAGAGCTTGATCATGCTTACAGAAAAGGATTATCATGTCTTGCAGATTGCAGTTATGCTTTAAAAGAAAATAAAATTGTCAATGTAGTGGGGGGAAAAAAGGGTTTATCTTAATATGATGATCAAGTACAGTAATACATAATCAGGCGAGGAAAACCAGTCTTTCTGTAAAACATTTTTGAGATCAGAACCATGTGCATTTTATATGGAAGTGACTGTTGAATATAATTTCTCAAAACAATGAAATACTCTTAGCATAAACGTGTCTCTGTTACAGCTATGAGTTGTGAAGTAAACGAATATGATGTCTGCTTTTTGCCTTGTCTTGTAGGTACAAAACTATGTTTAGGTTGCTGCAGAAGTAAAATAGGCCCACGGCGATACTTGGTTCTTGCTCTTAAAGCAGAAACTAATTTAGATTGTGAGAGAGATGAGACTTTGTCTTGAAATCACTTTGGAAGCCAGCAGTGAATTTACTGAATAAACAAATAAATAAATAAAAGCCCTTTCAGTTTCTCCTCTCAGAAGAGGGAGAGGTTGTGCAGAGGTCAGAGCACCATCAAAGACTGTTTAAAGACGGCTGACAAGTAGGTTATTTGTTTGAGTATTTATATATTTAGAACTTAATTCCAGTTATGCGAGTTAAACTGTTTTAGTTCAAATGCTTTCTCAAATGAAAAAATGAACTTGTGCATCTTTTCTTTGTAGATGGTCTTAAAAATGGTTATATTTGGATAGCTGGGAATGGTTCTTTTCCCAGGACCTCACGGAGGTTCCTGTGAGAAAATTCCTTACTTCCCTCAAGTGTGGATTGTTAGCAATGCGGACAAAGCGTGTGGGAGCCCTGGACGCAGTAGTCAGTCGTCTGACAGTACGACAGTTCTACAGGTTGGAAGGGCCATTACCTAGGGAAGTACAAGTACAGCTACATGCTTGCTAAAATGGACTTGTGTTAATAGATCCTGTCTACTAAGGCAAAGAAAATAGAGTTCATAGCAAGCCCGAAAAATAAATTTGTTCTCCCTCTCAGTTGTCTAACCTGTATTTATGCCTCCTACCACAGGAAATCCGATGAGCAGTTTTACCCAGAGTTCCCCAACCAGAAGTGAATTACCATCTGTTAGGTAATACCGCCACCAGATCTTAGCCTCCACTATTTTTTAAACATTATCACAAGCTGTCATAAGAACAAAAGAAAAATCCTTATTGATGAATCTTATTTTCCCTGCTTTTCTGGAAGTATATGTGAGAGTCCTTCAAGCTTCTGCTTGTTAGAGGAAAATTTGGTGTGTGCAGAAAGCTCCTAATCTCCCAAGGGAAATGGGGTTGCCCGCTGAGAAAACTCTTTACCCACGGAGCTACTTTAAGGCACTCAGTCTGGAGTAATAGAAAGGGGATGAAAAGCAGTAGTCTCCAAGTACATGAGCCTATATTTTCTCATAACATGAACTTTTTGGATGAACTAAGACTTCATACATTGGAAACAGATTGTAGGAAGGACAACACAGGTAGATTAGCTGAACAAAGTGTGACTGAACAGCAGATCTAATGCAGTGGAGAGAGGCAAACAGGATCCCAGCTGAATTCAGGGAACTAGGTTCAATATACACGAGTTTGGCCTTTTCTGGAAAGCTGTGAGTAGTATTGTCATCTGTGTTCAGGAAAGATGAAATGGGACTGGAACAGATCGGATGATCGGGGGAATGGAAGGCCTATTGTATGGCAGTGTATTGGAAAAGCTTGGCTTATCCTAACAAAATGAAGTATGAGAGAGCATATCATTCCTTTCTTATGAATACATCAGGAGACCAGTATGAGAACAGAAAATAATTACTTAACTAAAAGACCATGTTGGCAGAAGAGCAAATGAGTATAAACTCTCCATTAATAATGCTGGGCTGCAAATTAGAAAATTACTCTGAACTACTATAGCAATCATTTTTTTGAATGACCTTCTAGTCAGGGGACTGGAGGAAGAAATTGAAATAATTTTAAGGTGTAGTTCAAAAATGTGTGAAAGGAGTTTTATTATGTGGTGTCTGACAGTAAAATATTGAAACAAATGGTCTGGAGGTTCTTACAGCCCTGTGTTGCTGATACTTCTTTTTATTAAAATATCAGGCTCTCAATTGCTTTTCAAACTTTTATGACTGCTTTTTGAGGGGAGTAGGGTTAGTCAGAAAATTTCTTTCTTACGGCAGAGATGAAGCAGCTTTCTCTGTGACTCTCAATGTCTCCTATGGATGCCTGGAATACCGACTGATGGGCACTGCTTGCAAACATGGCACAAGCTTTAGGGAAACGATGTTGTTTAAGTCTTCACGGAAGTTCCGTGTGGTGATGATACTGCCACAATTGTGTGTAGCAGTAACTGCAGGGAAACCACTGCTGAAATTCCCTGCACTAGACACCCAGTGCTAAATGAAGTAAGCCGCAACTGATTGGCTGAACAGAATTGCTCTAAAAGGAAATGAAGTAAGCCACGACTGATTGGCTGAACAGAATTGCTCTAAAATGTTCACTTTAAAATTTAAAAACTCATGTTAAAAAGTTACCTTAAAACAAGGAAAGGGGGATAAAATCTTTAACTTTCTTTTCAGGTAGTCTTTTGACAATTTTCTGCTTATGGGGGAGGTGGTAGTTGGTTAGTTCTGTATCTCACATTAAAATCACTCATTCAAAATACTGAAATTAAGGCCCCCAGCAGGCAATGCCTTCAGGTATTGGCAGAAGGATAATATCAGCTTCTAGAGGGAAATTAGGTGGACAGTGTCTACGGGGGACACAACTGCTCCAGCTGCAGAGGGTTTTAAATTCTGAGTTATCACTTTGAGCTGCTCCCATGATTCAGAAGACCCAGGGATGTTTCGTATAGAGTACTGAAAGGTCTGGACTTGTGTAAGGCAGCAAGATGGGTTTTTTTCTCTGTTTAATATGTGAATAACCTTCTGCCATTTGGGTAAATGTTGCAATCTGTTGAGGAACTGGGAGTGTTGGAAATACCTATACTGGATGCAAATATAAACTTTTTTTCTTGTAAGTAGCTGGCTCATCAGGTTAAATGGTGTCATGTTTAATTTATAGTAAGATTTCTGAAGAACTTAATGTGATTTTTATGGCAATAGATACAAATTATGAAATGCAGACTTTAACATACTCAAAAATAGACTTTATTCAGTAAAGAAAAAATGGGAATTTCAGTTCATTTTGTCAAGTTATTCAGAGTCATCGGGGAATTTTTACTCAAGTTTTGATGGAGAACATTGTGTTCTAGTAATTTTATATTGCCATCAAGCTCATCATCTGATTGGTTCAGCAATATTTGTCTTAATTTATGTTGTGCATCATATACTGAAGTGATACTGTGGTGACTGGCTGTTCATCAGACAACTGTGTATGCTTTTCACCACCCTTGGCTTGTATCCCCTCAAGTGTCCCCTGAAATAAGTGGTTGAAGTACAAGTTCTTTCCTTGGCTTCTCTAGCATGGTTTTTTGGCGCAGGTTCTCTAATACTCATATGGAAATTAGATTTTTTTTTTTTCTATCCAGCTGCCTCAGGCCCTGTGAGCAGTGCTGAATGCTTTAATTCTAGCAAGCCATTTTTCCCCGAAATTCCAGCTTGAACACTTGGGTTATAGTCTGCTGCTTCAGGGAGCAAGATGCTCAGACAGACCGAGAGACTGCCAGATCAGTCATGTTTTGCTCAGGCAATATGCACAGCTAGAGGGTGAGGGACACAAAAAGTGTGAGGGAAAAGCCTAGGTATGTATTCTGCATCCTGTTTTCTGTATCCTTCTGGAGTGAGTATTCTTTGGGATGTAATTCATCAGAACATCTGGGTTTCCCTGGCTGCAGTTAACTGCTGCTTTTTTGGATTGTGGAGTCTGTCTCACTGATCTTTGGGGAGTGGAATTGGAATCACCAGCCTGAGGTATTTGGATTTGAGCAAGCAACAGCTCCCTGTTGGCTGGCCCATATAAATGAAGAGCCAAAAAAGCTTAGGAATGCTTCATCAGTAGCTTCTGAAAGAAGCTAGAATTTGCCTTCTGTGGTGTTAATTTCACAGTGAAAGCAAGCAGGGAATAGCGGGCATCAGAAGCACTTTGGGATTTTTACTCTTCAGATTCACAGATTGATCCCAGTACGCAACTGACTTCAAAAGGGTGATTCCTGGAAATTATAATGGGGGGGGGAAAAAAGCAACTGGCCTACTGCCTGACTGTAATGACTAAATACTGCAAACATGATGTTATATTATATAAAAATTATAACTGAAGAAATGCCTAGAATATTCACTCCCTATATAAGACAAGAGAAAGTTTCTTCACATGGTTGGTCTTTGTTCAAAAGAACTGAGTTGGAGGAAAAAGCCTATATTTCATAATTTTGCCTATATTTCATTAGTTTGCTACGAGCAGTTGTTGTCATGTTTGCAGAAATTCCACCTTTAAAAGAAAATGTGGCCAAGAAGGAACTGACCAACCAACCCGCAATGCGATGCTGCCTCTGTCAGTCAGCGCTTATCACTGGGGGGACGCTGAGGGGCGAGGGCTGTGTCTGTTCCTTCTCATGGCTGGATGTGTAGCAGCTGAGAACGGATGGTGTCTCAGATCCCTGCAACGCTCGAACCATCACTTGTAGGTGTTCACGGGTGCAAACTGTGTGTGCTGAAACCATAGTGCCGAGGTCATCTTTTGCTAGCAGCTGTTCACAAGGAGAGCAACGATGATCTCATTATGCAAAACAAGAATGCTTTGTAGCACAGGTCTAATTGTCTCTTAACTAAGAGCTAACTGGGTGCAGCAGTTCATGGCTTTTTATTCTCCCTGAAAAGCAGCATACTGCAGCAACTGATACTGGCAGAGTGTCTGTACCTCAAGTTTCAATAAAGAGGTAATTAATTGCTCGTAGCTGAAGAGCATCTATTTTTAAAGATACTAAGACGCAGATGTTAATTATTTCTAATTTATAAAGACCGTTTTTCTTTGTCACTTTTTCTCTCACATAACCTTATAGCTGACAGGTCTTCCTCAGTGGGGAAAAAAAGCGCCATTTCAAATGAGTTAAAAAAATTGAATCATTTTTCTTTGTCACTTGTTATCTCTCACATAACCTTATAGCTGACAGATCTCCTCAGTGGGGAAAAAAAGCACCATTTCAAATGAGTTAAAAAAATTGAATCTAGTGCTCATGCTGTGTAATACGTTAACAAGGTAAATAAACATTTTGCTCCTATTTTTTCATTCCATACACTGAAAACATATTAAATGTGTAATACATTAACAAGGTAAATAAAAATTTTCCTCCTATATTTTCATTCCATACACTGAAAACATATTAAAGATTATTTAAATTTATATGGATAGATTTGACAGCTTTTTCATATTTATGTTGGTTGACTCCAAGAGATAAATCAAACTTGGGACTTTGCCTTGAAGGATTAGTTACCTATCATATGAATAGCTGTAGAAGAGAATAGATACAGTGAGGTTGTTAACTGTGTTTCAAATGGGTGATTTGCAGCTTTTTGTGTTACAGTCTTGGAGCATACTGGGGAAGAAGCTTTGTATGGGACTTTGGTGTTTTGTGGAGGAAAGAACATGAACAGGAGCTGCCTTTTTTTTCCTCCTAGCATGTCTTCAGTACAGTCAGTTCTTAGTTGTGTGGGGTGGTTTGCAGACTCAGTGTCAGGAGCTGAAGCTGTGAGCCATGCTGGGCCGGGCCCTGTACCCCAGCTGTACCCTCCTCCTGCAATGTGAGCTGCAGCGGGCCGTTGTATGGATGGGGTCAGTATAATTTTGTGTAAGGGCACAGTTGCAGGGTAGTACAGCTCTGGTGGGGCTGGCAGTTGTGCTGAGTTAATAAGACTGGGTGGATCGGATCTGATTCTCGGTAGCACATACCAAAGTATGCATAATTTATAGATTTTTCTGTCACTTGGTCTGTTCCAACTTCCATTTGGATGTTGCCGAGGTGGTGTAGTTTTTGTGGTGCACGCATTACAGAGAGAGCTCCTAAGTAAGCTGTTGTTTCTGAACTGTGGATTTCAGTTTTTTGAAGGCAGTTCTTGTCATATGCCCAAGCTGTAAAAATAAATAAACAAACCTGTATTTATGGTCAAATACTCAAGGCTTTTGTGTTTTTCTGCTCATTATTTATACACCTGGTTATGCACCTACATAAGCTGTTAAATTCTGTTAACCTCTGTCTTTGCTCGGGCAGATCTCCTAACGCTTATCTTGTACCATGTGCTGGGAAATGGGGTACACCTCCCCTTCTCTAGAAAGCATACAAAGATGCAGCCTACACAGAGAAGAGAAAGATATTCAGTTGTAGAGATGGTAGGAAGAAAAGCAGTCTGTGATGACTCTTGGAGACTGAGAAGTTTGTGGTTTTTTTTATTGAAAAGTGTGCCTGGAGGTAGTACATAGTCTCAGTGCTGCACAAATGAATGGTTCTGACTCCACGCTCTGCAAGAGAGTCACAATCAAACACTGCCTATAAAAAGTATCCAACCATATGCAGAGACACCTGCCCTTGTATTTGACCCTTTCAGATAAATAAACAGCTGAAGCTGTCACTTGGTATACTGCAAATAATAGGGGCATACATATAGTAGGCAAAGATATAGCTTATATTCCCTTTACTTGGTTTTGTCTTTAATTTTAACATTTGTTGGTCTCTCTGCATAGCAACTTTCCATTGGAACTGTAAACCCTGCAATACCGCCTGCATGCCTATTGGGAAGATTTTTCTTTTTTGATTTATGTGGCAGGTATCCCACAAAGTATTGATGGAAGTGTTGTACTTTGCTGACTGCGTTATGTTGATTGAATTATTTAGCAATTTGTTAATCTATATGATGAAAATAAATAGCTGGTAAATGTACAGTATCTCATTGATACTGTCTTTTAAAAATTAATTTGCTGCATGTGGTAGAATGGGATCTGTCCTGTAAAAGCTGATTGATATTGTTGCAGGACCTAGTAACTATTTCAGCATTTTCCACCCATCCATCACACATACACGTAGTGACAACTTCTCTGACTGAAAAGTTACAAGACATACTCCCTGACTCTGATGGGTAGTGCCGCGTAGCCGGCAGGCAGTGGTGGTGAGGCTGGAAAGAAAGGTGCAGATGGTCCCTGTCCCAGAGCACCTCCAGGTAACGCAGATTTAAAATTGCTCATGTTGTGCTCTTATACCACTGCCAGGGTTATATGGAGGGAGAGGAAGTGGAATTGTGAATGCCTTCCAGGAGGGTGCTCTTTTGAAAGAGTTTAAGTCAAGTTTTCAGTGATGACTTTCAGTCGTACCTCTTATCCTGTGCTTTGCCTGATGTGGTGTGTACCTCGTTACTGTGAGATGCTGCGAGCGTTTAACAGTGGTGACAGAAGAGTGCATTTGAGCAGCCGACAGCAGTAAGTACTGGGAAGTGTGTGGACGCAACTGGTGGTTTGATGAGGTGAATCTAGAGTAACTGAGAAGAAGATACAGCATGCTTCCTTTGCAAAACTTCAGTGCCTTCCGAACATGGCCTTCAGTCATAAACTGAGATGCAAAGGCTTTAATTAAGAGCCTTCTGAAATTCGACAATGTGTGGATGTGGCTTAGACTGCCATAAATGACTGAAATAAATTTTCCTTTTAATCGTATAAAGCTGCATTATACAAAGGACAGTTAATTAAAGCTGAATTTAGCATTTATGCCTGGAGAAATTTAAAACTTAGATGTGTTTGTGGTAAATGCACTAGAAAGTGTAAGGGTAGCTGCTCATTGCATATTGTTTTTGTGAGATTTAAAAGAATCTATAGTGAGCATCCACTCGAGCATGCCGGTGCTATTCCTGATGCGCCAAGCTGTGGGATGTACGAGATAGCTGCATTATTTTACAAACTAAATCACTGGAATGAGTACTTGTTATAAACGTTTTGCGTTTGACCTAGCTTACAAGCTGTATTTTTTGCTTGCTTTTTTGATCTCTTCATACATCTCTTGTCTGGGAAGGTAAGGCTACAATGGGTGTTATTCTGGAGAAGTTCAGTCTTACCCCAGTTCTGAATAAACTCGCTGTTCAGAGGTTTGCGTTTTACCCAGGAATACCTAGGACAAATAATGAGAAAACTGGAAATCTAACAGAAGAATGGATGCTTGAGATTAAAATCTGCTTTTTTGTTTGTGTTTGTATTTTGTAGTTGTTTTAGAATACTAGTGGGGCCATGAGGGAAAAGTCAGTTTATGACAAGGTTTTACAAAGTACAATGGTTTGTTTAATCGGGTAATGTACTGGGACAATATTTGCTCATTCAAATCAAATCCTTTGTACTTCTCCCCCCCTCCCCATTTTGTGAAGTGGGACTAGAGCTGAGTTGTTTCTTGCATATTCTGTTTGGTTGTGAGGGTCTGTCTTTGTGTTTGTAATGACGCTTGCCTGGGCCTACCTGATGTCTCTTCATGGGACTCTGGTAATTGTAGTATCTGAGGGTTTGTGTTTGGGAACTCAGCCAACAGACAACATGAAAGGGACCAGACTATAGCTCCCACATATATGTTTATATATGCATAAATTACTTTTCTTTTTAATGTTTAATATTTAAAATATATTTGAAATATTTAAAATAGTTTCTAAAAAAAAAAAAATTCACACACTTGAATAAAAAAAAAAATCCAGCGTCCTTTCAAAAGAAATGTATTTCAGAGAGAAGAGAGGCTCAATCTAATGCCAGTCCCACCAAACGCAGTATTTATGTACACTTGGCTGTATGACTACTAGTTACAAAGTGACCAGAACCAAACCAAACAACCAAAAAGCCCGTGTAGCTGAACCAAAAAGTGTTTTGGAACTGAAAACTGAAGTTTGTGGATACTTTTTCTACTCCTTACATTGTGACACTAATGAAGTTGAGCTTGGAACTCCAAACAAGCAACAGAATTTTTTTCCTTATTTAACTCCATTTGGAATTAGGAAATGTGTTTTTGTTATACAGAAGGCTTTTACTGTAGGTTTGTCAGGTTTTGACATCCCTTTCTACTTCTCTGCTGGGTCAGAAAAACAGAAATAAGTTCTCCTGAACTGAGACTTTATTCAGCAAAAGAAGGAATTAATTTGTATGAAATTGTATGATTCTAGGTGCGTGTCTGATTCTGTTGGTTTCAGTAAGCATAAGAGATACTTGGGCTTCCTCTTGCTTTAAAGCCCGCCTTAGTATCATGGAGAAGAAAAATTACGTGCTTGAAAATATTTGCTGAACTGCTTCAGGCTTACAAACGCACCTTGCTATAAATCACTGATGAAGAAAGTTAATTCTTAAATTATTTGTTCATGTTTCTTGACTAGATATCCATAATAATTAGAAAATGGAAATACCTCACTTCCGTGTTGGGCTAGATGTTAGATGTTTGAGGCTAGCATACAGAACAGCTTTTTAGCATTTTTAAAAGGCATAAAACTTTTGGCCTGGCATTGACAACGCTTCTTTTAAGAAACAGATCTGGTGTAAGTTATTTTCCCCATTTCCTCAGCCCGCAAAAGGATAAGACAAGTATCACCAATGAGGAAATATCAGTAATTTTATTTTCATTTGTGACCTGAAGTATTTAGAGGAAAATTTTAGATATGAGTTTTGTTTTGAAAATTTTGTACCCGTGTTCTGTAGAAAGCCAAATGCTCAGAGTTATAATGCTGTATTAGTAGAAAAAAAAAAAAAAGAAATGTAAAATTACATCCAAATGAGGACTCCTCCAGATTTCTAAACTATGCTGCCCCTCATTAAATTAATTATAGCATTTCTTTACTATCATCAGGCTTTTGTGGGGAAAAAAAATTGACTGTAGAGAATCAATGGGAAAGAACGGACTGAGAAAAGCTATGGTTCTACTTTCTCATGTCTCTGTGGAAGATTTTTGTTTGGCCCTTTCTAACAACATGTTGCATTTAGGATAACTAAAATTATCTTTGCTTTAAAGGAGGGTTTTCTTTTACATAGTAAGTTGCAGCTAGAATACAAGAATTGAGGGACACATTTGAGGGCACGGGACAAAATGAGTCTTTTGCTGACAGATTTGCAAAATGAGTTTGAGTTTTAGTTTGAAATCAAGCCAAAAATTTTTCTTTGGAGAGCCTTGCTGTAAATGGATATCTGTTCTTTAGGCTTGGTAATCGAACAGATGTTAATGCTCGGTACATGCCTCCCTTGGGTGTTGCTGAAGCTGGCATCGTTTTACCAGCAAGCTAATCCAATGGGCTGTTTTGGCTCAGGCAGAACGTATTAAAGGGGTGTTAAAGAGGTTTTCTTTTGCTTTTTCAGTTGCATTTCTACAGTTTAATCAGTTCTCTGTTCCCAATCAACCATCAAAAATAAAACTGCATAGATTCTAAATGCACCTCACCCCTAAAACTGTACTGTATTTTGGGAAATAGAGAAGCAAGAGGATAACAAATTGTCCCATGCTTTTCTTCTGAAATGAAAGTAGGTGTGTACTACTACTGCTGCAGCTCCACCCTGCAGAAGATGCAGGGACAACTGAAAGTCATATGTCAGGGAGAATACAGGGACTTCTGTGAATGTCTACGAACATTTGCACCTCAGAGGTGCTCAGGAGGTGGGAGGAGACAGGTTCATCCATTGTGTGAGACTGGGGATCAGCATGTCTGTTGTAGATCAGCCTGCAAAGGCAAGCACTTACTTGAAGAAAATACTTACTATTTAATATACCGCATTCTTTCATTTGTGTTTGAAAATTTTGGTTCCAGATAGCACCTCTAGATGAGGAATTCTGGCAATTAAGTTAGAGCCAAAGAGTCTAATTTTAGGAAAGGAACAACTGAGGGCAGCCCTTTAGGGAATGAAGGAAGTTCAGAATGATAAACGGTAGTGATGGGGGACTTTCTCCCCAGGAACCACAAGATATTGTGCTTAAATTAATAATTCATTGTTCTTAAATTTCATGTGTGTGCATATATATACTTCCCTTTAAATTCATCTCCAGAGTGTAGAAAGTATGAGGAAAAATTCCTGAGCAGTTCTCATTCTTATTGGAAAGTAACAACAAAAAAGTAATGGTTGGTTTGCCTTCTTTTTCTTCTCTCAGGTCTGCACCAGTGTCCTACCTGATCACAAGGAGCCAAGAGCAGATGCTGGGGTAAGCAATTTTTTTCATTAATTGGTATTTTTTTCACCTCATCAGAAGACACAGACACCCAATGAAGAGAAATGGTGTTCTGCCTCACTGCTAAATAGGAGCTGGCAAGCTTTTTTTAATAGCAGAAGTTGGGTTAAATGAATAAAAAAATCAAGGCGGGAGTAATAGTCTCAATGATTAATGTAATCTCATTCACGTATTCCTTGACAATCTTTTCAACTGAAGTTATCCTAAGGCAAGCACAGCTATCTAGACTTCCTCCTACCACACAAGCAATCTGGAAGAGAAGGAGAGCTTGGAATCGCAGTGCCTCAGTGAGCCTGGCCTGTTGCCTTCTAGTGTTCATGTGCCGAGTATGAAAAGTGCTGTAAGAGCTGCCTTGGGGTTCAATTTAAGAAATTACACTGGTGACATATGGAGAGCTCATTTTTCTGTGTAGGTCTGGAGTGTTTTTGGCAAAGGTATTGGGATGTCATTTCCAGGTCTGAGAAGGCTGGAACTTCCCTAATATGGACACCTCGTGGGGATGGGAAGCGTTGGTCCTGCTAGAGCTGAAGAAAAGACCAGACATCACGTGGGGTGGGTGTCAGACCAATGTCTGCACACACTTAAAGTAACTGGATTTTTAAATTTTTAGCCTAAGATGTTGATTTTCCAGTATTACCAGGTCTTAGCATGGTTTCCAGGACTTCAGTTAGTGTTTGAAAAATCTGTAGCTTGGCAGCCAGTTCAGTCTTAGTGAAGTAATCGATGTGTTTCAACTTTTCATATAGCTATTATAGAGACTTTTCTCTTTGGCTAGCTGAGATTATTCATCAAACTACTGGAGGCACGTATCTTAAGATCTATAATCATAAGTACCCCACTAGCAAAATTACAGAGGAACATTACTCTGTAATTAGCATTACAGCAGCAGTTCTGTTTAAAGCCTAGATTTCAAGCCTTTCCAAGTCACATGTGCAAAGTTAGATTGGTTTGTAGACTGCCGGTTCAGACCCTAGGGTAGACTATTCGTGTTTAAATCAGTTTGGAAAAAGTATTCTCCAGCATTGCTTGAAATTAGATCCCTTGAACATTAGCATAACTCCTCATTTGGGTCATGGGATCATTCAGAATTTTATTTAATTTTACACTAAACTCCTAATTGCATTGTCAGGTAATGAAAATTTTATTCTAAATAAGCATAAAAATATGAAACAGACAAATAAGTGTTGTTTTTTTTAAGTCCATAAAATTATTTACCCTTGATTTCATTGCCCTGGAGAACTAGATATAACACTCAGAGATGGCTGGTGAGTGCAGTGACCAAAGCTCGTAGATGGTATGAGAGAGCAGTGTAATTGCTTCTTCGCCCTGGTCACATAAGGACTCCAACTCAGGATTCTTACATGGGTTTATAGTTTTATTGTGCTACAAAAAGAAGTCTCCAGTGACACAACCTATATCAGTTTCATTTCAAATATCCCTCTCCCTCTTTCCAAAAGGTAAGGTTGCAAATACGAGCTCTCAAATGCCATGTCTTGCCAGAAAAAGGCTGCTGTATAGACATGGGGCTGTGGAATGTCATCTTGATACACTAAGAAGGATATGCTCTTGTAAGAAGATAACTAATCTGAGCTAACCATGCCACCATAGAGTTTGAGTGGTGAAACACTGTCATGTTGACTGATCTCAAGGAAGACAGAACTATGTGTGTGTCCACTCTAGCAAGGCTGTGCATCACCACGTGTCGCACCTGGACATATTTCTTGTAAAAGTACGTTTCATTTTGGCAGTGAAAACTAACCATGATCTTTGCTTGTACGGCTGCAGTATTTTTCTCTATGTGTTTCCTGCTGGCTTTTTTTCTTCCTTCCTGTTTAGCACTTCCCAAATCCACTGTTTTCCCAGCCTTCCCTAGACTCTCAGCTTTCATCTCTTTTCCTTTGCTGCTTAAGCACAGGAAATCTAAACCTGTGTCATCGATAGGAGTGAGCCATAACTGATGAGTAGTCTCTCTCAAATTGGAGACCAGTGTTGATGCTTAGCTAAATTGAGAATTGTGATTTGAACTGTACTTTTGATATGCAAGAAAACCTGTCTTAGTGTAGACCTCTATTGTTAGCATTCCAGTACTCAATGTCCAGCTCAGCCTTCCTGAAAGAAAGCAGGCTGCAGGGTTTTTGTACCAGAGGAAGTCATGCTTCTCAGTACCAACAAATTCTCTTCTCTTTTTTCCTGAAGAGGAATGTTGTTGTCTGCATGCAGCCTGTGACTCAGAGCAATGAGATTCTTCTTGAATTTGTATATCCAAGAACATAAATAATTTACCCTAGGATTTTACTTTGCCATTCCAACAGTAGTGTAAAATTAATATAATGTAATAAAAGCAAACTTTGTGTACTACTTACTGTTTTCTTACAAAAATTAAACATAATCTTATGATCTCATTATAATTTATTCAGACCAAGTGATATTGCATTGTATATTTGGAAGATAAATGGATGGAAGATGGCTGTACACTGTTGGTTTTTTTTCCCCCCATTGTTCCCAGGGCAAGAATACTACTGGCGGCTAAGTTGACTAAATGACATTTTAGCAATGCGCAGCAGGGTATGAGCAGAGGGTAAAAAATTACCAAAAAGCAAAAGAAGATTCCTCTTTGCACTGTTTTCTTTATGTGTGAAGGTGATTTTGAGAGAAGGAAAACATGTAGTGATGTAGCTTAATTTAGCTTGAGACATTCTAGTTTCATTAGCACGTTTCTCTGCACTTGTACTGCAGTGAAAGATTCACCTTAAAACAGAAATAAAGGAAACAAGTACTTCCAAACTGCCGTAAACTAGAGGAATATAACATTTCTATTAACAAACTTGCACTGAACTCAATGTAAAAATACCTTCTTAACAAGTACATTAATATTTTGAATACTTAGATGGTAATGCCTAAGGCTTGGGGAAAAAGCATAGCCAAAACTACTTTGCTAAACTCTGAGAACTTGGCACTTTTTGTAATCTAGAACTAAGAAATATAGACAGAAGGTGATGCAAAATGCAAATGCTTGTACTGAATGAAAATTTTCCGGTGGCTCTGCATTTTACAACCTATTATTTTGTCAGGTTGTCAGGCTGTTCTTGATGAGAGAGGTTCCTGCCTGTAAAACCGTCGTTTAACAATTTACTGATAATCATGCTACAGATGCATAAAAATTTCTACTGGATAGTGTGTGAAATGTAATATTTTTCTGGGTACTAAAGAAAGATTTCCAAATGTGAGACAAAAAATATATATATTTAAACTTCAAAAATTAATGGAGATGTTATCTTTTATTTCTGCTTTGTTTTGTAGCGAAGCTTCCTGGGCTGTACAACTTTTAGAGTAGGAGACTTGGTGAAGTCAAAGGAGCAACAGTTAACCCTTACCCTCAGGTAAGTGTTTTCTTCTGTTGTAAACCATGTTGAATTATTAACCCATGGCATTTGATGATTGCTGCATGACTGTGTTTGAAACCCTGTATTAGTTCAGGTATATTAGATGTTGACTTGAAGTGCTTCTGTTTCTGCCATGGACAACATCATAGTGAAATACCAGTTCTTTAGGTTGGAGCTTGCCATGTGTCAGATTAAAAAAGGTTAATAATTTTTTGGTATGATATCCTATGGAAGAATTGCAGGGAACTTGAAGTAGGGAATGTTCTTTAAAGTTTCTTTTAGAAAGGAGGATAAGGTTCTCAGTTCCATTTGATGTGTGTAGTTTGAGGAATTAACACTGTACTGTTTGCTGATTTGGTTACCAGGCATGATTAAAGACAGTCAACCTCGTGCCTCAAGGCCTCTCTCACGTGAGATCGGTTGCAGTCTCCTAAGCTCGTTGTTCCATGCAGCCAAACTCAAATGGCCGTGGGGGGTTGATGTACGACTCTAATTAGTGACGCAGGGTACAGAGCTGCAGGAGAGTCGGAGCCAGTGCTCAAAAAATAGGATTGGGATGAACAAATATTTCTTAAAGCTATGCACTGAGGACAAAAGTTCAGTTTTCACCTCTGATACTGACTTGCATGGCTTAAGGTGAATCAAGGTACACATCAAAACTTTTTGAAGGTTAGAGGAAACCTTTTAGGCTGGGATTTTTCAGAATGAGTTTGTTAGACTTTATGTAGGGTAGGGATTTTGGAGAGCTGACTTTTGCAAGCACAGTGGAGGGTTATTTGGGATTACTGGGTAGGTACAGGTAAGCTTCAGAGAGCAACTGTCCAAACTCACCATGCTTCTACATAGGCAAAATTTTGGGAGGACAGCAGCTAGTGACAACTAGGAAAACTCAAAACACATGGTAGAAGATGGTCTGGCATCTTGTGGTATATGTTCTGCTTAGGATGTGGTACACAGGTGCTATAGAAAAGTTGAGTTACGTTCTTTATCCTGTGCACATGAAGCCAGCCTTGATTTGGCTGAAGGCCCAAACTATGACCCATTCAGTGATGCTGTGGGAGTTTCACTATGTCAAGGGCCCTGCATTTTTTGAGAGGGAAACTTTTTGCAGTATTTTGGTTTTATTACTGCACCTGCCTTCCTGTTATAACAATAGTAGCTGCATACATATGTGTAGTTTACAGGGCAAAGCTAACAAAATGCCTTGATTTTGATTTCTTCCAAACACAGGAAATGCCATGCCTAACAAGCAGAAAACTTTGTTCTCTAACAAAGAAAACTGATCAGATAAAATGTGAACTGACTGCTCTCTGTAGGAAGTGTATGGCTAGATAAACAAATTTATTTTTGTTTGGGACTTTTGTTCTTTGGGACAAACTTTGCTTGCTTCTCTGATTGCCACTTGATTGGAGGGAATACCTCTGAGAAGTGCCGTGATAATTGATAGAATGTGAAGTTTCAGGAAACTTTGAAAAAAAATATTTTGTATCTAGCCCATCTAATTTGTAAACAAAAAATTCAGATGGATAACTAATAAGCAACAGATGACAGATTGCCAGGTTAGTTTCAGCTGAACCTCTAAGCCTTTTCGGATTTGCTTTTAATTAATATTTTTAATGTTGCATGTCCTCTTTCTGCAGCTGAAACTAGAAGGCAAATATCATACCTATTCAGATTAATTAGCAGATACATTAAATGGTAGTTTTTTAGTTGCTTTAATTTTTTTTTAAGAAGAAAAATTCTTAACTTCTAAATGTGAGATTGTTTCCTGATTATGGCTATTTAGCAGCACAAAATCAGTAGAAATCATCCACGTTTAACCAGAGCGGTCTAGTAATCTAAACTTGCTTTCCATTAATTGCCCTGGTGTATTAGTACCCCTCAGGAGGGTAGGGGATGTACCAAGGGCCTTGTCAGAGCATACTGATACGTTTAATTCTTGTTGATATTCTTTGGATGGGAGTTTACCAGGGAGTGCCTGGGATTTAGAGGTACTTGGTTAGATCTCAGGTAGAGATTTAAGGAAATAGCTCTGTGGCACGCCCTGTAAATATTGGTATAATTATAGAATCTGGTTACATTTTCACTGTTTCTTTTTTGCTTATTATGTCTTGCCATTGTCTTTCTGAGGTACAATGTAACAAAATGAAAGTGTTTTTAAAGGGATATTCTTGTATGCCTCAGTTATTTTGTGGAGGGCTGGCATACATCTGCAATTCCATAGTGGTGACAAACCATCCTCTGCTTTTTCACTCTCCCCACCGTTGTACTGTAACAGTGATTAGGGACACAAGTTACAAAACCTCTGCAAAAGAGAAGTTTTATTTTTATTGTCTGTCTTTTATGAAGGTGCTCTAAACTGATGACTGTTTGCTGTATATGTGTGCTCCTACATCTAATAATCGAAACCTGAATAGGTCAGTTTGTAGAATTGCTTTGATGCTGACAAAGTATACAACTGATGTTGGCTAAGGAATTTGCTTACTAGAGACTTGGGATTGCAGTTTCCTGTAGGAAATTTATGAAAACAGAAATGACTTCTATAGATTTGGATGTTTCATTTTGCAGTGATAATGCAATGCCACTTGCTTCCAGCTCTCTCATAAGGGTTGTCATGATGAACTGGATAAAATGGACTATTGGATAAAACAAAAGCCATATTCACTAGCAGAATATTTCTTAATATTGACTATATGTTTCAGTGCATCCAATTTAAAAAAAAAAAAGCATGCATCCTTTTTTTTCTTAGTAAATGAGAGTTAGGTACACTGACTGCTATTTTGGTAATTAACACTTTTTTTTTTTTAGTTGATTTACATTACAAGTTCAGTTTAGAGTATCTTTTTACCATGCCTTTCTTCTAAGAACAGTGTAATGTGGTTTATTTTGCTTAATTGAAGTCTATGGCCTCCTGAAAAAGGGCTAGTAAATAGTACTTCCATTACCTGCTTCCCGTGTGGTGGCAGTTTTCCCTGTTTCCAGGAAGAGCCTCTTTAGCTTGGGTGGGTTTGGTATAATTTCCTGTAAGTTACATGTAAGAAGCAGCAAAGGAAAAAGATAATAGTGCTCTTTTATGCTCTCTGGAAAAATAAGGTCCATCTGTCTGAGATGCTCCTCTTAGGCAGTACAAAAGTGTAAGTAGGGCACTTCAGTGTGAAGCTGGGGTAATATTAATGCCGGAGCTTTATAGCGTTGGAGCTAACCATAGAAAAACAAGAACTGGGATGGAGTGCATGAATTATACACGTTATCTGAGAGAAAGTGCCTGTGGATGTCTGTCAGTTGTAGATTGTACAGACTTGTTTTTAAACATCTTTTTTTTTGACCTTCTGTCTTTTACTGTGGTAGCTTTCTAAAAGTTTCAATGTTGTGCAAGTTTATGTCAATAAAACAAGAGTCAATAAGTATTTTAACTCTTTTTATTTTCTTTTTTTGAGGGGTTGGGGGGTGCAGAATTGGCCCTCCTTTTTTGACTTTCTGTCTTTTACTTTTTTCTAAAAGTTTCAATGTTGTGCAAGTTTACGTCAATAAAACAAGAGTCAATAAGTATTTTAACTCTTTTTATTTTCTTTTTTTGAGGGGTTGGGGGGTGCAGAATTGGCCCTCCTTTGTTGTTCTGACTTCTCTACTAATGGGAATAGCATCCAGACTTGTGGGATTGTGGCTGAATTAATAAAAGTATTGATCCGTCAGATGCATAGGAGTATCTGATGCCTTATTTGTCCAGGAAACTTTTCTGGTTGTAATTGGGTTGGTCGTGTGATCAAATGTTTCTTGTTTTTCTCTGTTGCTTTGGCCTGTTGGACAATATCTATTTGTCTATCAATCTGCTTTTTTTAGGTGTCTTATCTTCATTAATCTGAGGCAGGACTGAACCTATTTCCTTTAAATCAGCGAGATAAACCATAGTTACTTTTGGAAAGTTAAAAAAAGTAACTCCAAGACCCTGTTAACAAAAGTCCTCCGAACTTCCCTCTCTCCTAACACTGTCCCCCAGGCACCCTGTAGTTCAGTGGGCCAGAGGACATGTAGGTACACTTGAACAGGAGTTACGTTCACAATGTTGAACTAACTAGAGAGAATTTGAAAGCAGCACTCTAATTTTTGCATTTATGTACTTATAACTTCCTTAGCAAACGATGACTGTAAAATACTACATATTTAGCTGCTTTACCCCATTAAAATTCAGTGCAAGTCTGCTACAACTAGTTTTACTTGGTCTCTAGCCTGAAATTGTTTGTTGGCTGCTTCATGTCATGTCACCCACCACGGGAAGCAGGTGAACAATGGCTTGGCTTTATAAGCCAGGCACATCTCCCATAGAGCTGAGGCGAAACTTGTTTTGACATGAAGCTTGATCAACAGTACAGTGAAGTCGTGAAAACTGAGAAGAAATTGAACAACACAAAACTTTGTTTATTTAATGCAACAGAATGTTCTTTACCAGTGGTCTTGTTATAAATGGTATTGATTGCAATAGGCTCCCCTGTGAATTCGCAGAGTAAACATTGCTGTTTCAGTACAATAGTTTTGTGCTTGCATAGTTCAAAATATATTGCATCAGTGGATAAAATTATTTTATGACAGTATGTATGTTAGTCTGTCCTAATTGCATTTGTTGTGTATTATGTGCTGGAGAAAGCGTCTGCCTGCTAGACTGAATATTGTGCAGTTGGCTTTTCAGGCAGTCACTTTGTCGTTTATAAGTAACACAGCTGTGCAAATACACAGTCTGCTTCTTTTTTTCCTTTGTGTTCTGCGGCCATTTTTTTTGGAAGAAAGGTATGGCCATGGGAACCAATTAGCAGGCCTAAATTTGCATATTCGACATGCAGCAATGAGACTTCAGAACAGCATTGGAGGCAAATGGCTGCTGTTCTCACTCCATCTAGCTCACCTGCTTTTCCACTGCTAGCTTGCTGCCTTCTTTCTCCCTGGATGCCTGGGTCAACCTTTTATCACATCCTAAGATGAACAGATATTCCTGCTACTCGTGATGGTGCTGCCTAGCTCCTTCCCTAACATTTGAGGAAACTAATACTAACCTGGTGATTCTTTAAGAACTTGGGACAATAAGGATGTCTATGTGTGTAAAAAATGTTAAATTAATATTAGAAGCATTAGTAAGTAATTGGTTTTAAACCTGAGCAGATTGCATTTTTGCTTCAAGAGTCTCTGGGTTTGGCTCAGCAAGCACAACAATGTTGCTTTTAACACTGATAGAAGTATTTTTTTTTTTAAGTTCAAAACACACAGTTGCACCCAGAATCACCTCTCCAAGGTTCATCAGAAGATGGGACCTTGGTGACCCCAGCTTAGATGCGTGTGAACTGTCACAGGATTAAGGCTGTGGTAGGTGGAGTGAGCACTGCAGTGTGTGTGCCCACGTCAGGCTGAATGGTAGGGGATAGAACAAAACATTGCCAACTTTTCTGCCAAAGCCTGCATCCGATGATGCGGCACTCTAAATCTGCTTTCACAATTGCTCTTCCAATGCTTTGCCTCCTTTTCATTAGTCGTATTCCAGATGCACATGCTCTATGGGCAGATGTTGGGCAATTGGTGCTCCTTGTCCTAGGCTGCTGAAAAAAAATCAGAAATTTTCCAACTCCATAAGGCAGCGAGAGTTGAGCCATGTATGGGCTTCTTCACGTTGACACTTTTTTGAAATTCTTATTGCTGTGTTCCTCATCCCCACTGTCCCTACGCACATGTGTCAAGGTCCAAACCTTTGTCCTGGGGGTCTATAGTATGTCTTGTCTCGTGGCTGTGAGCAGTTTGATGCAGGGACAGTCTTTGCTGCACCATGTGAGCGCAGAGTGCGCTTTTCAGCTCTCTTGAACTACAGCAAATAAGCTGATTCTATCCTAATGCACTATGAAGTATCCTGAAACCAATTAATTGTTCTCCTGAAGCTCTGCTGAACAGTCTGTACGTGTGAGATTATCTCCTCTTGTCTGTCCAGGCAAACGGCAGGAATTGAATACATATATATGTGTGTGTGTGCGTGCAATACTGTTTCTGTTAGTGCAAAGTAAAATAATAGAGATTCTTATCTTACTTCAGAGTGATGGCTAAGGTTTTTTAATTTTTCCCACTGCATCATTTCTGTTTCTTTTAATTTTCTTTCAAGTGAAGTTTTAATCTCATGATGTTGCTTAAAAGTTTTAAGTGCATGACATCTGTTGTTTGAAGACTCATGCACCAGTGGTATTTGAAATTCACAATGTCTGACACAGCTAATGATGGTTTCTCCCTGGACATTTATAGAGCTCTTTGTTGGTTTGTGTGTCTGTAGCATTCAAAAGAAACTTTGGGGTTTTTGTTTTTTAACCTGTGTTTCCATCTTTTCATGTGGAAAGATAAGAGTAATGGAGGAAGGAGTACAACTGCAATGCACCAGTCTCACCGGTTAGTGTTGTGCTGTTGCATGACCTTCTCTTGTAGATACTGCATGATTCATGTTGCAATATTACATATGTATTAGACTAGAACCGGAGTTATTTTAAGAAGAAAATAATTGAAAAAAATTCTATGGAGTGAAATTAGATCAATCACATTTTTCACACATGTATGGAGAAAGCTGCCAAATAGATCTTGCTGCTCGTGCAGGCAAGCAATGCAGTGCTCACTGCTGTACTGAGGCCAAGCCTCTAACAGCAGCAGTGAGGGGGAATGTTTAGTGTTCTGAAGAAAGGGAGACAAGGACTGAGAAAGCATAACTGGCATTTCCATTTTTATTTTGTTTTACTTCAGAACTGACCACAACCCCCATTCCCTGTCTCCCTACACTGCTGAGGGGGAGGAGAGAGAGAAATTGGGAGTGAAGTTACACACAGCAAGAAGGGACAGGTTGGGGGAATGTGTTTTAAGATTTGGTTTTAATTTTCTCATTTGACTGATGATAAATGAAACTCGTTTCCCCAAGTCGAGTCTTGTGTGTGATGGTTACTGGTGAGTGATCCCTCCCTGTCCTTATCTCGACCCATGAGCCTTTTGTTATATTTTCTCTGCCCTGTCCAGCTGAGGAGGGGAGTGATAGAGCGGCTTTGGTGGGCACCTGGCATCCAGCCTGAGACAACCCACCACAACACAGCAGGGAGAAAAAAAAGCCAAACCACTAAGCTGTAGCAACTCAGGGGAATGTTCTTCTTTCAGAAGGCACTTAAGTTTGTCATATATTTCAAAATTGTTGTGTACTTTTGCTCATAAACACCCTTTGGACATTGAACCCTTCTTCCTTGTTACTTTTCTTTCTTTTGCAAGCTTTGTTAATTAATGAAGGCTTCTTTGGTTGCAAGGCTATCTGGAATTGGTTCATTTTTAATAGTTCCTTTATTGTCAGTAATGAATTTGGCTTCGAGCAAATGAAGTAGTGAAACATGTAAAATATGAAGAATTATGTGTATTTTGCAAGGTTTTGTATAAGAACATATTTAATTTGTATAGTTGCAAGATGAGTGTGTTCTACAGAGTCGCATATTAAAGGATAATGGTTTGCAATCAAGATGAGTATTACAATTTGAAGCTTGGGGGTAGCTATATTTTTTCTGCAAAAAGTGAAAGTATCCAGGCCTGAAAAGACTAATGTACGTGCTTAACTTCAGTCGGTGTAAAGAGCTGGCGTACTCTGACTTAATTAAGGCCTTACACTGCATGCAGAAATACAGTTAATGTAAACTTGTGGGAGCCCCAACACAGCAGTCCTCCCACCTGGGGCACGAGCAAACACTCTGGGCAAGCCCGTGTCTGGCAGAAGGCAGCACGGCAAAGCGGAGCTGGGCCTGCCTGCCCGAGAGCAGGAGGCGATGCCCATTGGAGCGGTGCTGCTCGGGGGCTCGCAGTGCCCGAGAGGCAGCAGGGGTTTGCTTGCAGAGCCACACTGCGCCAGCTGGGCCTGAGGCTGTACCTCTGTGTAGTACCGCACCGTGCATGTGGATGTACCCGCCGGCAGCGCTTGGACTGCAGTCTTTGTCTTGGTCGGTGAAATGAAGAGAAGGGTCTCTGGTGGATTTTTCCGTTCTTTACTAACATAAGACGAGAACTGTTTTTGGAAGTTCTGGAAGTGTCCGTGTGGAAGGGGGTTTTGATGTTTTCCTGCAGCAAGGATTGTCCTAGGAATGTGGCAGTTTTTAACGGGAACACTTTTTAATGATATTACTGGTTCTGAAAGTGATTTTTTTCTTGTTTATTGCCAGCCTTCTAGTCCCTCTTCTATGTATTCCTTTGTCCTGCTTCACCACTTTTCATCTTCACTTCTGAGGTTATAGACAGTATTGCCCCAAACCCATTTCTTTTCATTTTTATTCCTCTCTGTGCTTTTGCAATTCTGCTAAACTTATTCTCATCATTTGCTTTTGCTGATTTTTGCTTGGTGGCTGTTGCTATACTTTCCTCATTATTATTAAATGGTCTGTTATCCTTCTTTCATTCCTTTCAAAAACTCCAGCTGCTCAGAAGCCAGGGGAGACAGACTGTGCGATTAACCTTGGTGTTTTGAGTAATCTAGTGAAAGCTGGAAAAGCATTTGGTATCTTTTCGGAGTTTAAACCCTTTTTTCTTCCAAAAGGTAATGAGCAGTACTCCTTGTTTGGAGACGTTAAATGGTAAGATTGAAATTAAACAATTTGGGGAGATGATAATATCAGGGAATTCACCTGGAACTACATTATCCTCTCCCGTGTATTTAAAGGGATGGGACTGGTTCTGAATAATTGCTCTGTATTACCCCCTCTCTGTGGAGGGACTGCAAAAGACAGAGTGATATTCAGATTAGTTTCATTATTTTGGTCTAGCAGGAGGTTTATTAATATACTGAGCATGTCCCTTTTTCACAGATCATGTTAGGAAACAAAGGAATGTACCATGCAGTGAGATTGCCGGTCATAAGTGGAGTATTGGTGCAATGTTACAGCCGTTTGTCTGACGGTCCAGAGACAGAATAATGTCTAGAATGAAAACTTGGTAATGTTTTGTTTGTGGGTTATTCCACCATTTATAGCATTTACCCATCCTCAGTTTCATAATAAAAACTTTCATTGCTGTAAACAATTTGGAGAAAATACAATGCGCCTTATTGTTAACATTTGCTTTATGATTGTAAATAATGAGGTCAATACAGGTGACTGCGGCTATACAGAATGGAGAGGGGACTTGTTTAGTGACAGTATTTTTATTGAAGGAATGTAATGCTGTCAGGTGACTCAATGTCGTGGTTTGTTTTTTTTTCCAGAACTTCTGATGGTGGAAAGACAGTTGGTACGGTTGAAGTCAGCCTTGTGAAGATGGGAGAGCTAGAGGATGGGGAAACGGACCACATCACAACAGACACTCAGGATCAAAAGGTAGAAACGCAGTTGACTGCACAACGTTAATCAGAATGATCAGCTGTACCAGATGCCTGAATTACTAATTCCAATTAGGTTAAGTAATAACCAGAAATTTCTGAAATCAAGTGCTACGTACACATCATGTCCCTAAACTAAAAGTACTTTTTTCATTAAAATGTACGGAGTAAAATGCTGTCCTCAGTTTCCTAGTCCGTTCCTTTCTTTAGGACAAAAAAGAGCTGATTTTGACCTCAACTGACAATATTTAATCACTCTTGATCAAAAAAACTGTCCATAGAGACCACCGTAAATCTGATTTCTTTTTCCTTTGGACAGTTGCTTTGTTTTCTGCCCATGAAGTCCTGTTCGCGTGGATTTTTATGTGCAACCTGTGCCCACAATACTGAAAACCTGGAAAGAATGACAGACAGGCAAGCCAAAGAAGAGGTGAATTCCCTTACAAAGGAGCAGGTTCAGCTGCATTTCATGGGAGCATGGCTAGTGGGGAAAATCCGTGAGAGTGATGGCACAGCAGTGGTGCCTCAGGCTGCTGTCGTAGGGCAGCGTTGAGCAGAGGGTGTATGTAGGGGTTCTGAGTTGCGGGTGCTCATGGTGTGGGGCAAGAGGAAGAACAGAAGAGCTCCGAAAGAGCAAAAGTGCTCCTAAGTAGGCAGGTTGTTGCAGGCAAAAGCTGTGGTTACTGGAGCTGGAGATGACTGAGGGGCGCAGATTTGAGAGGAGTGGAGAACCAAAGGAGGGAGGGTAGAATGGATGGGCTGCTTTTGCGATGACAAGAGGTTTGGGCTTGGGGGAGATTCAGAAATGACTGCTCAGAATGAGGAAACTGAGGTTTGAATGGTTGCAGTTAATAAACAGGTCTCTAACTGGGACCCTGATTGATGGTAACTGGCATACCTGTGGAGAGTTGCCGCCTCCTGTTATCTCTGCCTCTGCAGCCCCATTCTCACTGATGGAATTTCTGCAGCCTTAATGCTCTGGTGTACTGCTGTACGCTATGGTGCATTCTGTTCTTCATGAACTAACTTTAGGTAATGCTATAAGGAATGTAAAATTAAGGACATTTTTTTGTGTGTGTGTGAAAGTAACATAAGGTATATTTTGAGAAAAGGGCATTGTTCTGAATAACTTCTTTGCTTAGCCAAAGCAGTCTGCTTTTGGGCCAAACTCTGAGGACAGACTTCACACTTGTTTCACCATTCTTCTCAAAGGACCTCAACACCCTTTTAAAACAATGGACCCAGTGGGACCAGTTCCACAGAAGCCACCATGGAAGCCAACAAACCCTATGAAATCTTTCTGGTTTTGTACTATAAAACTTCTACAAGATATGCAACATGAACTGTTTTTTCAGCCTTCTCCTTAATTTTGCTTTTATTACATTTCAAATTGTGGATTGAGACTTGTCACAATTATTTAAGATGTAATCAGTGAGCTGTGTCCACCTTGGGGGAGCCAGAAGACTTTAACAGCATCTTTCCAGAGGCTTGTCAAGACAGACCAACCTTCTTACAGCTGTATTTTCCGTGGTCTTTAAAATAGAGTCCTTAGTTTGTGTGGATTTGTTACACATGGTGTTGCATCATGGAGTCTTAGTTTATAAGTTCATAGTGAAGGTGCAGTTGTGAGAATGTAGAGTTACTGAATTCTTCAGAAGAATTAGCTTCTGAATTAGACTTGCTAACTCTTTAGATAAACTATATGCAGGGAATTCCTCGTGGAGGAGTAAGGTGGTAGTTAAATTCAACCTGAGATATCAGTTGGTAGGGAGGAAATACATCATGTCTTTGCCTTGAGCTCTGCAACAGAACATCTAAAAACTGGGGAAGCCCTGGGAACAGAGCTCCCTATCATCTTTGGAGGCTATCTGGTTTTTCCTTTCTGACTGGGGGGTGGAGGAGCATTAAAAATATACGTCCTAGTACATTTAACATAGGTTTACAAGGGTTGATCTTATCAATCTTATCAAAGAAAGATTCCACTTCACTTGTATAACAAATGACTTCAATCACACACCGTGAGCACATTTTAAAGATTTTTTTTTTTTTATGGTTCCTCCTTTTCCCTTGTTTAAAAATTTGTGGAGTTCTTGCTGACACTGGGCATGTAAAAACTGCCTTCTTGGAAGAAACCTCCCTGAAAGCACAGAACTTCTCAAAGATTGGTTTAACCTCTGCCATTATATTGGTAGGAAACCTTTCTGTTTTATTATGGAATAGCTGATCATATTTTGCCTTTTTCTTTGCTATCATTCTGATTGTGTTACAGTATATTGGAACAGAAGAATGAAGAAAAAATTGAAATCATGATTAAGATTGGGAAGTTATTATCAGTGATGTTTGACAGTCTGCCATTTATAAACTGCTGTGAATTTCCTTGTAATGCCTGAATGTGTTACATTTGTGGTTGTGTTTCCTTTGTAGTGTGCATTGGTTCGTGAATGTACAGCCACTGAAGGCATAACTGGTAAAGACAACTTGCCTTCGTTAAATGCAGGTAAGTATTCTAACACCCGTAAAAGATGCCGGTTGAAACACTGTCAGATCCTGAAGAAATCACAAAGATTTGGTGCAGAGCTCTTAAAGGCTCTTCAAATGATCCTCAGATTTTTAGGCTTTTTAAAGCTTTTTAAGATTTTTAATGTTTTATACATATTTTGAGAGTATAATTTTACTGAGAAACGTGGCTAAAACTTCCAGAAATTAATGTCAGTTATGCTTTCTGAAACACTGCTAAAATCTCCCACTCATACATCTTTACTGTTCAATGATTTTCAAGACTGTCAGTGACTTCAGTGAGCATGGAATTAACCTTGTAAGTTTTTGTCATGTCATTGCATGACAGTAAAAGTAATTATGCATTATTTGCAACTGAATACCTTGGAGAATTAATCTCTCTCATGGCTGATGAAGTGGCAATTTCAGTTTGATCTGGAAGCTATATGTCCTAAAATGAAGGAAGCTGTTGGCAAGGCATTCTCAATTCTAGGTCAGCTCTGGGCTTGAGAGTACAGTGTTGAACTAGATCTATTTCTCTTTCATTGTACTGAGAAATATTACATGCTGATATGCTGCACCATAAAAGTTTTATTAGCCCAAGTTTATGAATCTCCATTACGCTGCAGTAACCATGTCACAAATAAGTTATATGGGTCATCTGTGAAACCACAGTGCTGTCAAGAATTCTATGTATTTGCTGCATAGAGTTGAAGAGAAATGTTACTGAAGTTTTAAAACCTTTAGTGAAACTTTTTCATAGGACTTCACTGATAGGACAGGAGACTTACCAGACTAACTCTGCAGTCCAAAGGAAGTGCTCGAAACCTCAAAAAAATAAGTTTTTTCCATGTATGTATGAATGCTGTAATTCTTTTCTGTGGTTTATTTGGACTAGATAAGAAGCAGGGGAAAATTTGTCAGAACTGCCTTTTCTTTTCATCGGCTCAATGTGAGACTAGGTATGTTTGTGGAAAAAAATATTCATTGAGAATTACTAAATGCACAGGAACTACATCTGGCTCGGGAAATTCCTGAACTGAAAATAGTAAAGGCAGGGAAAGTATTTTGCATCTATAGGTTTCTATTTATGGCTCTTCTTGGAGAGAAGATACAGAGCCAGTTGAATGATTTGGTCTCACTCAGTGTGGCCATTCTTTGATACTGATTCTGTATGTCATCCAGATAAGTGGAAGAAATTACTTAAAGAAATTACATTTCTGTTCAGAGGAAATATTACTGATTCACAACTGAATTTTTTTCAATTTGCTGCCTCCGTTGGGTGGGTTTAATTGGTTTTTTTGTTGGGTTTTTTTGGATGGGGAAATGCTGTAGTTTGAGGAATGTATTTTGTTGGAACTGTTGGAACTTCCAAGGTAGATGTCAGTTTTATGAATAATTAAGTTTAGATCACTTTATCAAGAGTATTCGCACATAATTCTACAGTATATCTAGACAGCGCTTAACATTTCTACATTTATTGCTCTCATGTATAAATACACAACATAAAACCAAAACCCTCATCCCACCCAACACCGCTAGAGTTTATAAAATCAAACGTATCATGGGGTATTTTAGTATTTTTTTTTAAACTGTTGAGGGGAAAGAGCAGAACTGCAGATGCGTATACAAGAAATGACAGCACGCAGGATATTGGAAAGAGTTCTCAGTCACAGGAAGTTTGTTCTAATAAGTACTTATTCTTCGGTCTGTTTCCTGTACTTGTGACTTCCTCTTCTCACCCCAGCCTTGCCTCCACTTCCCTAGTGACACCTGGCACCAGTTCCAGGTTTTGTCAGTCCCACTCTTTCTATTGAATTCCCATTTATTTTCTTCGCAAATTTTAGCTCTGTTTTTATACTCCCAGTCTCTTTGTCCAAGCAGTCAGATTATTTCCCTGGCAGGCCTCCATGATTGGGCTTCACGTGGATCAAAGCTCTTGGTGTTGCCTGGAGTCTGGCTGTCTCGTACGGGTACCAGTGCTGCCCTTAAGCGTATTGTACCACACATTATCTCTGACCAGAAGCGTCTTCATCCGCTCTGTACAGATGGCATGTGCACAGTTTTGTTGGTATTAGAAGCTGGGAAGGATGCAAGAATTTTCGATAAAGGTAGACCTTGGTGCATGTATGAAGTGTGAAGTTCAAGTTTTGAGGTTTTCCATACTGAGATTTCTTTCCTAAGGCTTATGTCGTTGTCAGATCTGGATGGATTGCCATAGATATGGTAAGATGCACATCTCTGTAAAAGATATAGTCAGAATTCAAGTTTATAAAGTACAGAACTTTCTGTTGCAGATCGCATAATTCTGACGTCAAAGAACATCCTGTTCTTGTGGCCTCGTTCTCCATGCAACTGGACCATCTTAACTGAAAATTTCAAAGAGTAATCAGCTTAAGCCAGACAAATTTCAGTGTGGCAAAATTAGAGGCAATCAAAAGCAAGGATTGAAGGGCAAAGAACAGTATCAGGAATGTGGCAGAAGCTGATGTTATCAGGTTGCCTGTAGTATACATTGCCTGCACTGCTTTCCCTGCTGGGTACATACAGAGCTGTCTGCAGTACACCAGATGTTCTGTATACATGTGTGCTTAGTACATGTGGATACTATTGTAAAGATTTCTGTTTCGTTCTCTCTTATGTTGTTTATCAGGCCTTCAAAACTATGAAACTGAAAAAAATGTCCCATGTGAATCTTTAAGCCTGTAGGCATAGATGCACGTGGGCATTCTTCTGAAATTTAAATCTTAATGTAAGGAACTCACAGCCCTCGAGTGAGTTATGAGGCACTTATTGAGTGCGTGGGAACGAGTATCATATTTCACAGAGGCTCATCGCTATTCCATTTATACCCCAAGAGACTGAATTTATATGTCTCAAAATTCAGTTATTTATAACACTGGAGAGTTTGCCAATTGTTTGCATGTAAACATATTGCGCTTTACAATTAAAAATAATAAAAGTAATTGAAATTAAGCAAAAATTAAGAAAGTTGAAATTATCCTTTCTGAGATATATGCGTAATACACCTATGCTACAAAGGGAGACAGAAACACTTATTAAAGTAGTATATGATAGTGGTATGCTTTGATCTGTGTTCAACAGGGAACAAAAATGAAAATGGAATATTCAATCTTTTATTAATTTTTTATTGCAGGAGAAGCAGTGTGAAGGATAGTGCATGGAATAAAAAGCACAGAGGTCTTTAAATTTAAAAATGAAAATGTCCAAAAATATGGATGGTTAAATACGTGGCATTGGGTTTTAGGCTTCATGCTATAGAGAAAGGCTTTTAAAATATTTTTTTTCTCTTTTTAACCACTACAGTTCATCTGGAATATTTTTTTTCAGTACCTTTCGTGATCCCTGTCAGAAAGGATTACCTTTATGAAACTTTCACTCATTTTAATAACTACTTTTTTAAAAAGCCAAATCTAGTCTTGCCATTCTGAATGTGTTGGGGTGGTTTTACATGCTTTCTGGATTTCTTTTTTAGACAGCTTGTTGTAATTAGAAAGCAATTCTTTTTGTAATTAGAAAGAAAAGTACATCGGAGATTTTTATAGAATCACATGATTTCATTATTTCTGCTTATAAGAAAAACATAAAGTATTGTGTAGCTCTTATTGACAATCTCAAACTTTAGCAATACTGCAAATGGGAATTATTTGGATTCTTAGTGAAAATAAAATTCCCAGGCTTTTTTCTGAGTCTGTAAATGAAGTTTTCTTCTTAAACCCATGGAGAGATGTTTTGGCCATTTTTTAAAACTAGCAATATGCTCGCCATTATCCCCATCTGAAAATTCACACTCGTAAATAGTACCTGAAGAGTAGTAATAATTCTGTCAATGATAAAAGTCACAGCTTTGCATCCACTTTTTCAAATTGATTAGTAGTCTCCCTTGCAATCATGCTGAAGACTTGTTGCTTTTTTTGGTTGGTTTTGGTTTTTTCCTGGGATGGTGGTGATTGATAGTGGGGAGATGGGAGGAGAGAGATTGTGGAGCTACATATGTGCATTAGGTTCTCACAGACAAGTGTGAATTTTTGAATGTGATAGATTCTGAGTGCAAATTTACAGGTTTTTCTTGGGAAAACATCCTTTGATAACTTTTCAGGAAGTACTTATAAAAAGGTAAAATAGAGAAGAGCGCCTTTTGTGTCTGGACCATCATCATTTGAAATGTCCTGGTAAAAAATATCAGCCTGCTTCCTAGTGAACAGATGGTGTTACAAAAAACCAAAAACCAGAGCACCAAAATTTATAATCTGTTTTGGCACGTTTCTGTTTAAGGGCAGATCTGAATTAGCCAAGTTTCTTGAGCTCTCCCTCTGATATCTGAAGGTTGTCCTTCTCTGTCTTGTCAATGGAAGGCGATCAGTGCCGTATATCTACTTCATGGATGGACAGAGGCTGTCAATATTAGTGACAGAACTGATTTAATTAATTGGAAGAATTGGAGGAGAATAGGAAATCATTACAGCATATTTTAATCAAGTAATATAATAAAGCCCACACACTGTGCAAGTTGAGCACAGGCACAGGACTTGGACATGCACTTTTTTGTAGTGGACAATAGTTAAGTGTGTGGTGATTATTCTCAAGGTGGAAAATGTGTGTAAAGATGCTTGAACATTGAGGTATTTTGGATGTTAATAATGAATAAAAATTGCTGTTATTTATATGCCATAGCTATCAATCATGTGTTAGGCTTATTTCATAACAGTCAGAATTTAGTTTTTCTAAGGAAAATCAATAATAAATAAAGGCAAAATTACTCTAAAAAGATTTCCAGTTTCTCATTAAGACTAGTGATTAAAGAGATCTTAGCAGAACGATAGGAATAGAAAACAATACATCTGCAATTACTTAAACATTATTATTTACAACATTCCTTTATTGGTTGCCAACAGGCATTTTATTACAGATACCTTTGAATCTGTGGTCTTGTTTTAGTCCTTTCCTAAAGGACTTCTGTTAAAAACCAGTTTGATTAGATAGACAAGACAGTTTGTGTATTTTGGTAGCTTGGTCTGTGTTTTTCACTCTCTGTAAATCAGCCTCCATAGGCAATAATGGTGGCAGTGAGTTGTGAAGCTGAAGTTTCTATTAGTAGGTGTCGTTTTCACAGCACCAGTTCCCTCACAGCGCACGTGGGAAATGCATTCCTGTGAGTTATAGACTGTTCAGTGGCAGCAGCTTTTTCCAGAAGGCTGGTAGAAAGGTGCTGTTGCAGCATTTGGATTGCTGTCCAAAGTCCTTCTGCGTTAGGAAGCGGTGGATTGCGTGTGTTAAATGACAATCATTTGTCTCTCAGTAACCTTATCAATGCAGTCAAACAAAACTTTCCTTTCTCAGTTTTTTCACCATTTGCTCCTTCTGGAGTTAAAAGGGGAGGGGG